>NC_086444.1:1231739539-1231949484 GCF_028390025.1 Pseudophryne corroboree
TGTGTGCTTAGGGTCGTTGCACTGAGGTCTAGAGCGCTCTGGAGCAGGTTTTCATTACAGGATGTCTCTATACATTGCTGCATTCTTCTTTCCCTCTATCCTGACTAGTCTCCCAGTTCCTGCCACTGAAAAACATCCCCACAGCATGATGCTGCCACCACCATGCTTCACTGTAGGGATGGTATTGGCTTGGTGATAAGTGGTGCCTGGTTTCCTCCAAACGTTACACCTGGCATTCACACCAAAGAGTTCAATCTTTGTCTCATCAGACCAGAGAATTTTGTTTCTCATGGTCTGAGAGTCCTTCAGCGCACCGCATCGCGCACCGCACCGCGCACCGCACCGCATCGCGCACCGCACAGTAAAGGACCTCTCCACGAAGGGAAACTCTAGTTTCCCTTCACAGCGGCCAGCGGCAGCGGGGGGCACAGCAGCAGCGGATCTTGCCCTGGTGCGGCGCCCTCCGGATGGCGCCGGCGTCCTCCGGAAGGCGGCGCCCCGGGCAAAAGTCCTGCTTGCCCGTGGCAAGATCCGCTACTGAGTCCTGGTGGTTCCGAACTTCTTCAATTTACGGATGATGGAGGCCGCTGTGCTCATTGAGACCTTTAAAGCAGCAGATATGTATCTGTACCCTTCACCAGATTTGTGCCTCAAGACAATCCTGTCTTGGAGGTCTACAGACAATTCCTTTGACTTCATGCTTGGTTTGTGCTCAGATATGCACTGTCAAGTATGGGACCTTATATAGACAGGTGTGTGCCTTCCCAAATCATGTCCAATCAACTGAAATTACCACAGGTGGACTCCAATTAAGAAACATGTAGAAACATCTCAAGGATGATCAGTGGAAACAGGATGCACCTGAGCACAATTTTGAGCTTCATGGCAAAGCCTGTGAATACTTATGTACGTGCGATTTCTTAGTTTTTTATTTTTAATAAATTAGCAAAAATTAAAAAAAACTTTTTTCACGTTGTCATTATGGGGCATACTTACCTACTCTCCCGGAAGCTGCGGGAGGCTCCCGTTTTTTGGGGTAGCCCCCCGCACCCCCGGAAGAGTGGGCAGGTCTCCCACATCCTGCTCGCACCCTAGTGATGCGAGCAGGATGGAGAGATAACCTCTGTTGGGTGAAGAAGGGGTTAAAATGACGCAAATCGCGTCATTTTAGCCCCGCCCCCTTCCCGCGGACCCGCGAATCGCGGCATTTCCCGATGCAGGGGGCGGGGCTTAGTGATGTCACAGTCCGGCCCCGCCTCCCGAAGACACCTGCAGCGTCTCCTCTCCGGGCTTCTCCCGGAGAGGAGACTTACAATGTAGGTAAGTATGTTATGGGGTATTGTGTGTATTTTGAGGGAAACATTGAATTTATTCCATTTTGGGATAAGGCTGTAACATAACAAAATGTGGAAAAAGTGAAGCTCTGTATGTGTATGCGTGTGTTGGAGGTGTGCATGTTATTGAAAGGTCCTTCCCGGAAATACACGGTAATTCTTTTAGCTGTGCTTTGTAGCTGCATAACCTGAATCTATAGAGAGTAAATATCACTGAGCTCTATATCCAGAACAACACAGGGGGATATATTTTGTATTGCCTTCTGTTGGAAAAATAATCATACATTTTTAGGTAGTTGTAAGGGCACCCCATCAAAAAGGGCTGCTAAACGCCTCACTGGCTGTACAGCCTATCTTAGCCTTAACCGGTGGATGTGTCCATGAAGACGAGTGAAATTTTAGTGATATAGATGTATTCAGAAGCGGTATTTGTGCTACACTTCCCCTATCATTACCTCTGCTTCATAAATGGCCTTTGGTGTACAGAGAATTAAATGTGTGCCGCATGTAATGTATATGTCTCCATGCTGTACAGAAGTGGCTCCTCTAGACAGCCTTGAGAGCCCTTCTTGCTCCAGCCAAAGACTGTACATAAATGTACACTCTCCAAATATCCCTCATTGGTACCCAATTTCCCCTGTCCACCTTTCCTCAAATATAAATAGCTTACACTTTTTGCATTTCATCTGAGTAAGATGTGTATGTTTCATGAATACATTTAGATGTGTCTATTAAGCTGCCTGTTATTTGTGGATTTGTACACAAGACACTGGCATTTCTGTTGGTGCACATATATCTTCTGTCCCACTACTGTATTTGACCGCTTGAGCTGATTATTTGTCATTATATTAGATCAAGTAAAGTAATTGAACAGGAATATTTTATTGACTTCCCAGTGTTGTTACTAAGTCGTGTTTCAAACAATGTGAAATGTGCTCCGGTTGATCTTCTGAGTCTTGCATCAAACTAGAATGTAAAAAAAGAGAAAATGCAGGTGCACACTCTAAGCACTAAGAACACTAATAATCAGAACAATTATAATAAACTCTGCCATTTAACATGGAGTAAAATTGAGGTTCTTAGCATAATTTTGGGGCACAAAATATGGGCCCACCTACCACAGCCAGGTGACCTCATTAGGTGGATCGCTAACATTCCCAAGGTTCAAGTCCAGAGCACGGGACCCCCACTGTGGTAGGTGGGCCCCTATTTTTTTTCAAAAAAAATTATGCTAAGACCTCAATACTCCATGTTAAATCGCAAAGTTTATTAGAATTGTTCTGATTACCACTGTTCTCTTATCAGGTTTGGAATTTGGGTGTGCCGTTTGGCCTCTCCCCCCCCCTTTCCCATATATCAAATTAGAATGTGGATGACACATTTGGCGCACACAAGGCTGAAGCTTAACATGGCTGACACATTATATTGGCATGCAGTGCCCTCCGTTATAGAAATGCTCTATATAAGGAGCAGGCAGTATGCAGACAGATATTGGTATTTGCACCACTTGTGGCTCTGACTGTGAGGTTTACTCATCTGTATATTGGTCGCTTTGTGTTCATGTTGTTGTTATAAATGCTTCTCTCCTAGGGGTTGTATCTCCTAATGGGTAAATCCCAATGATACGTTCTTACTAGACATCTCCGTGTCTCTCCTCCCAGTGGGATATGTGTTACTATGTATCCATGCTCTACCTATATGCCCTCTGTGTCTCTCCTCCTGGTGGTGTAAGTGTTACTTAAGTGCTTATTTAAGTGAGAAAGTAGTCTGTGACCGATTAATAAAAATTAAGATTAATAAATCACCTGGTCCCGACAGAATTCACACAAGAGTTCTCATGGAGATTCAATCCGAATTAACAAGACCCCTATGTTTGATTTTCATTGACTCACTTACATCAGGCATGGTTCTCAAAGAATGGTGTATAGCTGAAGTAGAGCCAATATTTAAAAAGGGAAGTAAATCTGAACCGGGTAATTACATACCAGTAAGTCTTACATCTATAGTGGGAAAAGTACTGAAAGGTATTTTAAGGGATAGAATACAGGAGTTCCTTGAAACAAATAAGGTTATTAATAGGAACCAACATGGATTTGTGAAGGATAGATCATGTCAAACTAACTTAATAGGCTTTTATGAAACAGTTAGTGCAAACCTACATCAGTATAAAGAGGTGGATGTAATCTTTTTAGACTTTGCTAAAGCTTTCGATATACTACCTCACATGAGACTAATCTGCAGGTTAAGAGAACTTGGGCTAGGGAGCACATTATGCACTTGGGTGAGTAATTGGTTGGATAAAAGGGAGCAACGAGTGGTGGTAAATGGAACTTTTTCTAAATGTACTGAGGTACTCAGTGATGTGCCACAGGGGTCTGTACCACTATTGTTCAATATTTTCATAAATGATCTAGAAGCAGGTCTAGAGAGCATGGTGTCAATTTTTGCAGACTATACCAAATGATGTAAGGTTATAAATTCTGTGGAGGATGCTGAGTCTCTTCAGAACTACTTATTTAAATTGGAAGCATGGGCTTCAAAATGGAGAATGAGGTTCAATATAGACAAGTGTAAGGTAATGCACTTCGGTATAAAGAACAAGAACACTACCTACATACTAAATGGGGAGAAACTAGGGGATTCTGTACTGGAAAAAGATTTAGGTGTTCAAATAGATAACAAACTAAACAGTAGTACCCAAAGTAGGCTTGCAGCAAAAAAGGCAAACAAGGTATTAGAATGCATTAAGTGGGGAATTGATGCAAGAAAGTGTTATACTTCCATTATATAAATCACTAGTGAGGCCACATCTCGAATACTGTGCACAATTATGGGCACCATACTACAAAAAGGATATCCTGGAACTAGAAAAGGTTCAGAGATGGACGACCAAATTGATATAGGAGATGGAGACTAGAATACGAGGAAAGGCTTGCTAGGCTAGGCATGTTTACACTGGAAAAAAGGAGATTAAGAGGGGACATGATTAACATTTACAAAAATATAAGGGGTCAATACACAGCTAGCGGGGGATTTGTTTTTGGTTAGATCATCAAAAAGGACACGTTGATACCTGCTTAGGTTGGAGAAGAGGAGATTTTGCACACAGAGACGGAAAGGTTTCTTCACAGTAAGGACAATACGTATATGGAATTCCCTGCCTGGGAGAGTAGTGATGGCAGACTCAGTCATTACTTTTAAGAATGGGCTTGATAAATTCCTAATGGATAAGGATATACAGGGTTATGGTGGGTAAATCATGCACTATAGTAATAAAAAACTGAGTATTTTAGTTTACAGCTAAACATTCACCACAGTTAAAATTAGTCTTAAAAATATTTCAGTGTAGGAGACCACTATCAGGTTGAACTTGATGGACAAATTGTCTTTTTTTCAACCTCAGAAACTATGTTACTGTGTATCCATACTGTGTCTATTGGCCCTCTATGTCTCTTCTCCCAGAAATTATGTCACTCTTTGCCCCATATGTAACTAACCACCTCCAATTTCTCTCCTTGCAGTGGTATCGGCCTGGCCAGAGCTCACTTTGAAAAGCAACCACCTTCAAACCTCAGAAAATCCAACTTCTTCCATTTTGTTCTTGCACTATACGATCGCCAGGGCCAGCCGGTGGAGATCGAGAGGACGTCATTTATCGACTTTGTGGAAAAAGACAAAGTAAGGCATGTCCTAGCATCTCCTATTCCCCATAATATCCTGCCTTCAGGTGTAAGAATGCAGTGGTGGTGTAATGGTTTCATATCTGCTTGGTTACAGTACTGTATATCACCGCGATTTGAAATATGCTCTTCTTCCACATTATACATTTAGATAAAGGGACTCGGGTTAAGCTAAACACTTGGACAAAATGTTACTTGTTTTGTCTAAAACCCAATGAGCCAACATGCAGAGTTTTTGTTGGAAATATGAGACCGTGTACATTTGCTCCTCAAAGGGTATAGACTGACTATCATGGATTGGTCAATCGGAGGACAATCAGGTGTGAGTACAGGGTCTTCATTTCTGTAAGAAGAAACCACAAGCTTTGGTTGTCACTGCCCGAGACTTTTAGGTTTGTGGAAGTAATTCATATCCAATTCAAAAAAGGTTTCATATAAAAAGGGTTAAAGACCGGCAGCTAACGACTTTGACACCCATCAATCTTAAGTGTTCAGTTGGAGGAGCTTCAGTAGTTGCTGCTTCTAAAAAACCCACAACAAATCGATAGAGCTACAGCAATATGCACAACACTATGGGCAGGCGTCAAGAGCCCTGGGGTAATACTTAAGGATCTGGCATCTACTCCAGGTCTTTATGGGATGACATTGAGGAATTAAAGCACTGACCTGCGTTGGACACTGTCATATGAAACAGCTTTCCCATTGGCTCATAAAGCTGTTGGAAAAATGTTGTTCATGGATACGTTGGTGAAAGTAAACTTCTTGGCATCAATGAAAAGGAAAACCTTTGGAGCAGACAACGCATGCATTGCCCATTCTGAGCAGAAGGCTGCATCCCGGCTATGAAGCATAGTAATGGGATTACCGTGTTTGAAGGGCTCTGCTGCATCTGACAATTTACACATGACATAATTCATAAATTGTACGTTACACCAGAATGTAGTGGAAACCTTTTATTTCTCCCAGGCAAGTCCCTGGCAGTAAATTTAGGATATGAAATCATTCCGTTGGATAACCACCAGTATACGAAGGGCCAATCCATCCTAAAAGGGCTGTAAAGCTGCCGTATCTTTCTGGCCGGTCTGGAGACGAGTCACAGTACACTTATAATGGGGCAGTTGTTGTGTTTTGAAAAAAAAAAAAAAAGGCAGATAATATTAATAATCCTCTTGTGGGGGCATTATCATTTTATCAGTGTATTAGGGAGTATTAGGGATTATTGTGTAATTTTACTAGGAGAGCAATCTTTAATACAATCAAAGCAGCGATTTTAATTAATTAATTAATTAATTGTTAATTGTTTGAAGAAAACTGTTTTTGTGATGGGGCAAAGTTTATTATTTTAAAAACTTTTACTGAGTATAGAGATCACAATCAGATTACACTGATGTCAGGCATTGCCCGTCTGTACCTATAATTGAGACACAGCCTGGGGCACATGAAAAGCCATCGCCTGCAATGAGCCATGACTGCTAGGGACCTAGTGCACATGCGTGACTTTGTAGTAGCATGTATCATGCAGCATGATCTAATATAGTGTACAGCCAACCACAAAATATATAACATGTGTATCTGTTTTATTTGGATGCCCTGGCAGGAAACTCTTGTACAGATCTGTTCAGCATCTGAGTATAGCAGAGATTAAAAGGAATTTGAAAGTGCTTAAAACTTTGTTATTAGGTGGATTATTTTCAGCCATTGCTCATCCATTAAATGCACACAGGGTAATTATATTATATATATATATATATATATATATATATATATATATATAATAAATATATAAATGTATTACAACTGTATTGTTGGATGGAATGTGTCCATACACTGCTCTTCCGTTAAGCACAGTAGTTGTCATTCTAATGAATGTTTTACGGTTCACAGGAGCAGAGTGGTGAGAAGACAAACAATGGGATTCACTACAGATTGCAACTTCTCTACAGTAATGGTGAGAGCGCAACCAGCTCCAAGGCATGACTAACAATCCTGCCAATCAGTCAGTAAGCATTAGTATATTAACTGGGTCCTAGGCATCGCTAATCAACAGCTCTATGTGCCCAAGTGATCAGTACCTTAGCTGTTAAAGGTTAAGGGGCATCAGCAGTCAGCTTCTTTATAAGCCACAGTTCAGTTCTGTATTTGTATGTATCCATATATTTTAGTGCATAATTATAAAACATTTTTTTTTACATATTCTAGGGATGGCCATGGGCACCAGAGTTGGACCCAATTTTGGTCATCAGTATACTATGCATTTTGAATAACAAATACAATAAATGGGATGGAGACTTTTACTAAAATCTGGAATTCTGTGATGTATTTTAGATTCAAGGTGGAGATACTTTTCTTCTTTGGATAAGAGTGACAAAAATCTGAAGTTTACATACATTTGTCACCTATCACAAATTAATTATCCCAGTGTCACAGTCTTAGAAGGATAACATCCTCAAGCGGTTATTGTTATGAATAAGGAGCAGTTATCTAATAATAACTATCACTTATTTTATATTGTTGCCAAGATTGCAATGTACTTACTGTTTGAATATCCCATTTTCTTTTGTACATTTCTGACATTTGAATCATTACTTAGCTATCATTAATTACACTATAGTGGACCCCAAAACCCCCTCTCGCATGTCTGCCTTCCACAAAGTGATTCTGTAACAAAGCCTAATACACCTCGTTACCATCACTGTCCTCAGGACTGATGTAAATAAGACACAATGACAGGGGGAGGGTGACTGCGCCCATTCTACTTCAGTTACACTGTGGTTATATTTGTCTCTAGTACACAAGTATAATGGTCTATTCTGCACCATCCTGTGGCATTGCAGTTTCCTAGTCACGTTACATTAAATATATCATATGACTTCCATCCCAAACTCTATATCACCGCGGCATGTATTTATACTTACTAGATGAGGCCAATCAGACTGATGAGAAACTTATTATCTGTGCAGGTCTCAGAACGGAGCAGGATCTATACGTGCGACTCGTGGACTCTATGTCCAAACAGGTAACTCTGAATTTATAATCTCCCCCCTCCACCGTGCCTCACCTCGCACACACTAGCACCTGCAATAAGAGTAGCACCTGTAATGGACCAATACATTGATTTGAGCAACTTGGAATTATTTATGTATCACTATACTGAGGCATACGTGGGATCAGTAGTTGGAGGGCATGCTGGTCCTTGTAGTGCCATTTACAGGATCTGGGGTGCCTCCAGGTGAATTAGCTCTCAATTTAGAAATACAGATGGGTCCACGATCATCTTGGCTACTCTGCTGCACCTAGGCACACCATGGCTTATTAGCATAAGCCTTTCATCTATTGTTCTAAGATGCAATACAATACAGAGAACATTACAGCAGGGGAGTAAGTCTGACTGGCCAGTCTCAGTTGATCCTATTAAAGGTCAAGATAAATGTGGACCCATCTCTATATAAATGTATGGCTGTTATCATACAGCAATACACAAATGTATGACCCAAAGTGGGTACTAGTATTATACCATGATAGAGAGTGAAGATGGAATAACTGACGCCCCAGGCTCATCCAAACTCTGGGCTAATGAAGGTGTCTCCTCATTATAATACATAGGTGCTTTATAGTGTGTTCCGCTAACATCTTCCAGTAAACGCTGTACTAAATGCTGAAGAAACGTATCAGATTATCATATACAAAAACCATACAGATGGCGCTGCGCTCGTCTAGTGCGGCTCCATGGCAAAAGTACACTCCCAGCGGGACTAGGTGATCCGGTGCCTAGCCCCGCTACGGGAGTGCACAGAGACGCTCCCATTATAGTGAATAGGGCGCGTGCACATTACAGACGCGCGCGCAGCCCAGACGCACATAGGCACAGACGGAGCCACGATTTTCATGGCTACGTCTGTAGGTAAATGTACAAAAACATTTATGGAGGTTTTGGTGGAGGGGAGGGGAATCATCCCATGTGATATAACTGGCTGCGCACTGTTTACAAGCACACCTGCTGTGATCACATTCTTATTGTGGTACGTCTGTAGGTGGATTATGTGTAACAACTGCAAATCACAATGCAATACAGTATATAACTAAATGTTATAAAGTGTTAGCAAATGATGACAAGTCCTTAATCTCTTGGTTCCAGGCAATCATCTATGAAGGACAGGATAAGAATCCGGAGATGTGCCGCGTCCTTCTTACCCATGAGATTATGTGCAGGTGAGGCGTGTACGGAACATGCTGACGCGTTTCTTTGGTTTTAGCATCTTCACTATGTAATAGCTACCCCTAGCTGTTCTGCCTCCTCCGTCTAGCAGGATGTATATAAACTGTAGACTCCGGATGGCAGCGTTATCATTGCAGCTGGAACGCCATCTCTACAGCGTTACTGATTGTGCGTCTCACAGATTTACACTCTGGATTGGGCTTCCCTGATATCACTTGTAGATGTGATGGGGCTGCGTCTGTGCTCTGTCCTGGCTGTGCTGTACGTAATATAGTATATTGTTATACGCGGCAGTGCTTTATGTTGTGCTAGCTTTATATGGTGTTTTCTAGCATCAGTTCAACTTTCTCAGTTTAGGTTACAGACGATAGGGCTTTGTATTGTAGTTACTGGAGATTTGTATTCTAC
The DNA here is from genome assembly GCF_028390025.1 of Pseudophryne corroboree. Taxonomy (NCBI): domain Eukaryota; kingdom Metazoa; phylum Chordata; class Amphibia; order Anura; family Myobatrachidae; genus Pseudophryne; species Pseudophryne corroboree. The sequence goes on from NC_086444.1 coordinate 1,231,749,178, forward strand.
GCAATCAAACTTTATATTATAGTCAGAGATTTATATTATAGAAAATTAGAACTTATTACAGGCAACAGACCATTATATTGCAGATAAAAGAGAAGTCTATTATACTAAATGGAACAGTAAATTAGTAATTAGAGCTTTATATTAAAAGATACCAGAACTTTACAGTATATTCTAGATAATGGTATTTTGTATTATATGCAATATAGCTTATACAGCATAGAAGTATCAGAGCTTTATATTGCAGATAATGTGACTTTGTATCCTGGGTATTATACAGTAGCTTTGCATTATAGGTATTAGAGCTTTATAGTGCAGTTAATGGTACTCTTTATTATAGGTATTAGAGCTTTATAGTGCAGTTAATGGTACTCTTTATTATAGGTATTAGAGCTTTATATTGCAGATAATGGTACTCTGTATTATAGGTATTAGAGCTTAATATTGCAGATAATAGTACTCTGTATTATAGCTTACAGGTATTAGAGCTATATATTGCAGATAATGGTACTCTGTATTATAGCTTACAGGTATTAGAGCTATATATTGCAGATAATGGTACTCTGTATTATGGGTGGTCTTCAGTATGCTGAATGTCGGGATCCCGGTGCACAGTATACCGGCGCTGGGATCCCGACACCCGGCATACCGACAAATATTCTCCCTCGTGGGGGTCCACGACCCCCCTGGAGGGAGAATAAATAGCGTGGCACGCGTAACCCGCAAGGGGCTCATTTGCGCCCGCCACGCTGTCGGTATGCAGGCGGTCGGTCTCCTGGTGCCGGTATGCTGGTCGCCGGGAGCCCGGCCGCCGGCATACCATACTACACTCCTGTATTATAGGTATTAGAGCTTTATATTGCAGATAAGAGTACGCTGTACTATAGGTATCAGAGCTTTATATTGCAGTTAATGGTACTCTGTATTATAGCTTATAGGTATTAGAGCTTTATATTGCAGATAATAGTACTCTGTATTATAGGTATTAGAGCTTTATAATGCTGATAATAGTACTCTGTATTATAGGTATTAGAGCTTTATATTGCAGATAAGAGTACTCTGTATTATAGGTATCAGAGCTTTATATTGCAGTTAATGGTACTCTGTATTATAGCTTATAGGTATTAGAGCTTTATATTGCAGATAATAGTACTCTGTATTATAGGTATTAGAGCTTTATAATGCTGATAATAGTACTCTGTATTATAGGTATTAGAGCTTTATATTGCAGATAATAGTACTCTGTATTGTAGCTTATGGGTATCAGAGCTTTATTTTGCAGATAATGGTACTCTGTATTATAGGTATTAGAGATTTATTTTGCAGATAATGGTACTCTGTATTATAGGTATTAGAACTTTATATTGCAATTAATGGCACTCTGTATTATAGGTATTAGAGCTTTATATTGCAGATAATGGCACTCTGCGTTAAACGTATTAGACCTTTATATTGCAGATAATAGTACTCTGTATTTTAGCTTATAGGTATTAGAGCTTTATATTGCAGATAATTGTACTCTGTATTATAGGTATTAGAGCTTTATATTGCAGATAATAGTACTCTGTATTATAGGTATTAGAGCTTTATATTGCAGATAATGGTACTCTGTATTATACGTATTAGAGCTTTATATTGCAGATAATGGTACTCTGTATTATAGGTATTAGAGCTATATATTGCAGATAATGGTACTCTGTATTATACGTATTAGACCTTTATATTGCAGATAATAGTACTCTGTATTTTAGCTTATAGGTATTAGAGCTTTATATTGCAGATAATAGTACTCTGTATTATAGGTATTAGAGCTTTATATTGCAGATAATAGTACTCTGTATTATAGGTATTAGAGCTTTATATTGCAGATAATGGTACTCTGTATTATACTTATTAGAGCTTTATATTGCAGATAATGGTACTCTGTATTATAGGTATTAGAGCTTCATATTGCAGATAATAATACTCTGTATTATAGGTATTAGAGCTTTATATTGCAGATAATGGTACTCTGTATTATAGCTTATAGTTTTTAGAACTTTATATTGCAGATAATAGTACTCTGTATTATAGCTTATACTGTAGGTATTAGAGCTTTATATTGCAGATAAGAGTACGCTGTACTATAGGTATCAGAGCTTTATATTGCAGTTAATGGTACTCTGTATTATAGCTTATAGGTATTAGAGCTTTATATTGCTGATAATAGTACTCTGTATTATAGGTATTAGAGCTTTATATTGCAGATAATAGTACTCTGTATTATAGGTATTAGAGCTTTATATTGCAGATAATAGTACTCTGTATTGTAGCTTATGGGTATCAGAGCTTTATTTTGCAGATAATGGTACTCTGTATTATAGGTATTAGAGCTTTATTTTGCAGATAATGGTACTCTGTATTATAGGTATTAGAACTTTATATTGCAATTAATGGCACTCTGTATTATAGGTATTAGAGCTTTACATTGCAGATAATAGTACTCTGTATTATAGCTTATAGGTATTAGAGCTTTATATTGCAGATAATGGCACTCTGCGTTAAACGTATTAGACCTTTATATTACAGATAATAGTACTCTGTATTTTAGCTTATAGGTATTAGAGCTTTATATTGCAGATAATGGCACTCTGCGTTAAACGTATTAGACCTTTATAATATATTGCAGATAATAGTACTCTGTATTTTAGCTTATAGGTATTAGAGCTTTATATTGCAGATAATTGTACTCTGTATTATAGGTATTAGAGCTTTATATTGCAGATAATAGTACTCTGTATTATAGGTATTAGAGCTTTATATTGCAGATAATGGTACTCTGTATTATACGTATTAGAGCTTTATATTGCAGATAATGGTACTCTGTATTATAGGTATTAGGCTATATATTGCAGATAATGGTACTCTGTATTATACGTATTAGACCTTTATATTGCAGATAATAGTACTCTGTATTTTAGCTTATAGGTATTAGAGCTTTATATTGCAGATAATAGTACTCTGTATTATAGGTATTAGAGCTTAGTTTATATTGCAGATAATAGTACTCTGTATTATAGGTATTAGAGCTTTATATTGCAGATAATGGTACTCTGTATTATACTTATTAGAGCTTTATATTGCAGATAATGGTACTCTGTATTATAGGTATTAGAGCTTCATATTGCAGATAATAATACTCTGTATTATAGGTATTAGAGCTTTATATTGCAGATAATGGTACTCTGTATTATAGCTTATAGTTTTTAGAACTTTATATTGCAGATAATAGTACTCTGTATTATAGCTTATACTGTAGGTATTAGAGCTTTATATTGCAGATAAGAGTACGCTGTACTAAAGGTATCAGAGCTTTATATTGCAGTTAATGGTACTCTGTATTATAGCTTATAGGTATTAGAGCTTTATATTGCTGATAATAGTACTCTGTATTATAGGTATTAGAGCTTTATATTGCAGATAATAGTACTCTGTATTATAGGTATTAGAGCTTTTTTTGCAGATAATAGTACTCTGTATTGTAGCTTATGGGTATCAGAGCTTTATTTTGCAGATAATGGTACTCTGTATTATAGGTATTAGAGCTTTATTTTGCAGATAATGGTACTCTGTATTATAGGTATTAGAACTTTATATTGCAATTAATGGCACTCTGTATTATAGGTATTAGAGCTTTACATTGCAGATAATAGTACTCTGTATTATAGCTTATAGGTATTAGAGCTTTATATTGCAGATAATGGCACTCTGCGTTAAACGTATTAGACCTTTATATTGCAGATAATAGTACTCTGTATTTTAGCTTATAGGTATTAGAGCTTTATATTGCAGATAATGGCACTCTGCGTTAAACGTATTAGACCTTTATATTGCAGATAATAGTTCTCTGTATTTTAGCTTATAGATATTAGAGCTTTATATTGCAGATAATTGTACTCTGTATTATAGGTATTAGAGCTTTATATTGCAGATAATAGTACTCTGTATTATAGGTATTAGAGCTTTATATTGCAGATAATGGTACTCTGTATTATACGTATTAGAGCTTTATATTGCAGATAATGGTACTCTGTATTATAGGTATTAGAGCTTTATATTGCAGATAATGGTACTCTGTATTATACGTATTAGACCTTTATATTGCAGATAATAGTACTCTATATTTTAGCTTATAGGTATTAGAGCTTTATATTGCAGATAATAGTACTCTGTATTATAGGTATTAGAGCTTTATATTGCAGATAATAGTACTCTGTATTATAGGTATTAGAGCTTTATATTGCAGATAATGGTACTCTGTATTATACTTATTAGAGCTTTATATTGCAGATAATGGTACTCTGTATTATAGGTATTAGAGCTTCATATTGCAGATAATAATACTCTGTATTATAGGTATTAGAGCTTTATATTGCAGATAATGGTACTCTGTATTATAGCTTATAGTTTTTAGAACTTTATATTGCAGATAATAGTACTCTGTATTAGTGATGAGCGGATTCGGTTTTACTCGGTTTTACTCGGTTCTCAAAACCGAATCTTATTGGCTATCCAAAACACGTGACATCAGTGAGCCAATAAGATTCGGTTTTGAGAACCGAGTAAAACCGAGTAAAACCGAATCCGCTCATCACTACTCTGTATTATAGCTTATACTGTAGGTATTAGAGCTTTATATTGCAGATAAGAGTACGCTGTACTATAGGTATCAGAGCTTTATATTGCAGTTAATGGTACTCTGTATTATAGCTTATAGGTATTAGAGCTTTATATTGCTGATAATAGTACTCTGTATTATAGGTATTAGAACTTTATATTGCAATTAATGGCACTCTGTATTATAGGTATTAGAGCTTTACATTGCAGATAATAGTACTCTGTGCTGCATTGTTGTGAGCAGTATATAGTAGTACAGTGCAGCATTTTGGTGACCACCAGTATATAGTAGTACAGTACAGTAGGCCATAGCGTTATCTTGCAGCTCCGTGTCAGACTCAGTTCTATTCTCCGGATCAGTGCTCAATATCTTTGCTGCATTGTGGGGACCAGTATATAGTAGTACAGTGCTGCATTGTGGTGACCAGTATACTACAGTACAATAGTCCAGTGCTGTTCTCGCTACTCAGTGTCAGTTCTCCGTAGTATCATCAGTGCTCAGTATAATCAGTTCTCAGTATAATCAGTGATTGATCAGTATAATCAGTTCTCAGTATAATCAGTGCGCTGTTAGACGTGCGCCCGTTTTCCGCCATTAGTGCATTGGAATTTAGACAATTGATGAAGTTATTGTGTCCCCGGTACAAAATCCCATCTAGATTCCACTTCACTAGGCAGGTGATAGTGAGATTTTACCAATTAATATCAGTGATTTATAATTAATTATTAATTGCAGTGATCTTGCCAAATAATTCCAGTGATTTTGTCATTTTCTTCCAGTGATTTGGACCAATAATACCATTGATTAGAACGAATAATTCCTGTGATATTGAGGTGTTTGTGTCGCTTAGCTTAGCCGTCCAGCGACCTCATGTGCACCTCTTTTCCTCCTTTCTTTGCATCATGTGCTGTTTGGGGACTATTTTTGAAGTGCCATCCTGACTGACACTGCAGTGCCACTCCTAGATGGGCCAGGTCTTTGTGTCGGCCACTTGTGTCGCTTAGCTTAGTCACACAGCGACCTTGGTGCACCTCTTTTTTTCTTTGCATCATGTGCTGTTTGGGGACTATTTTTTTAAGTGCCATCCTGCCTGACACTGCAGTGCCACTCCTAGATGGGCCAGGTGTTTGTGTCGGCCACTTGGGTCGCTTAGTTTAGTCACACAGCGACCTCGGTGCAAATTTTAGGACTAAAAATAATATTGTGAGGTGTTCAGAATAGACTGGAAATGAGTGGAAATTATGGTTATTGAGGTTAATAATACTATAGGATCAAAATTACCCCCAGATTCTAGCTGTTTTTGAGGGGTTTTTGAAAAAAAAACACCCAAATCCAAAACACACCCATATCCGACAAAAAAATTTCAGGGAGGTTTTGCCAAAACGCGTTCAAATCCAAAACACGGCCGCGGAACCGAATCCAAAACCAAAACACAAAACCCGAAAAATTTCCGGTGCACATCTCTATTGTAGTAGAGCTTTATCTTTGTATTGCAGGTAATGGAACTTTGTATTATACAGTAGCTATTAGAGCTTTATATTATAAGTATTAGAGCTTTATATTACAGATCATGGGACTTTTTTCTATAGGTATTCAATCTTTATATTATTTGTAGTAGAGCTTTATATTTGTAATGCAGGTAATGGAACTTTTTATTATAGATATTATAGCTTTGTATTGCAGGTAATTGCAATGTACATTGTAGTTAATAGTACTTTGTATGTATTATTATCATTTAATGATATGGCGCCACAAGAGTTCCACAGCACCTAACAAACGACATAAACAAATGAGCAAAACAAGAACACGGGATCCGGTCTCTAGGGCGACAAGACTTTGGTTGACTCTGTCTAGGTCGACAACTATTGGTCGACAGTAAGTAGGTTGACATGGTTTCTAGGTCAAGAATAAATAAAATGGAGAGTAATACTTAACCAGCGCTTCAGATTGCTCTCCGATGGAAACGCTGGTTAAGTCTTACTCTCCATTTTATTTATTCTTGACCTAGAACCCATGTCAACCTACTTACTGTCGACCAAGAGTTGTTGACCTAGACAGTGTCAACCTAAGTCTATTCTATCTAACATACCACGCCCCTAGAAAACAGCATAGACAATGTAGAACAGGTACAGGGTATATAAACATCGCTACATCAGGGGATATGACACTGAAACAAGTATCAAGGTAGCAGAAACTGGGGGCTAGGTGCCACAAAAGGGAATGTGGAGTAAATGATAGTCTAAATAAGAGAAGGAAAAGCACATGAGGGAGGAGGGCCCTGCTCGAGAGAGCTTACATTCTAAAGGGGAGGGGCAGACAGACAGGGTGACACAGATGGGGTAGACAGTGAGCGAGGAACAGAGGGTTAGAATGAGAGCTGGCTGGGTGTAATCAAGAAGTGGATCTTGGGAGCCCGTTTGAAATTTTGTAGAGCTGAAGAGACTAACGGGAAGAGGAAGAGAGTTCCAGAGGTAGGGAGCAGCACGTGCAAAATGTACTGCAGTACTGCAGGTATTGGGACATATTACAGGTAATAGCGTTTTGTACTATAGGTATTAGAGATTTGTATTGCATGTAATGGGACCAGCGGCGGCTTCTACTTAGGTTTGGTAGGGGGCTGACGCTACCCCCGTGCCCAGTGAGGAGACAGCCAGTCCCCAGCACCTGCGCAATGGATCCGGCAGCGGTGCAACTGCGCATGCGCAAACCCCCAGCTTCTGTGCATCTGCTGCAGCCCATAGAAGCCAGAATGGGCTGAGGTATAGAAAGTCACAGTGAAGTCACTGCAGTCACTCACTGACACTGAGAGGGGGGGGGGGAATCCCCCCCCCCCCCCAGAATGTGAAGGGGGGCTGGGTTGCTGCCCATAGGTAACATCCACCACCTCGGGGACTATTTATTATACGTATTGTAGCTTTCTTTTGCATGCAATTGAAATGTGCATTGTAGTTAATAGAACTTGGGACTGTGAGTATTCAGGCCTTTGCACTATAGCTAAAGTAAAGATATTGGTGATCATTCCGAGTTGATCGCAGCCAGCAACTTTTTGCTGCTGCTGCCATCAACTAGACGCCGCCTACGGGGGAGTGTATTTTAGCTTAGCAGGGCTGCGATCGCTTGTGCAGCCCTGCTAAGCTAAAAAAAAATTCCTGCAAAACAAGACCAGCCCTATACCTACTTACCCTGTGCGATGATCTCTGCGACGCTGAAGCTGCCTCTGATATCAGACATCCGCCCTCCGTTGTTCTGGACACGCCTGCGTTTTCCAATCCACTCCCCGAAAACGGCTGCAAACGCTGTGGAGACGCCGAGGTCCGCCTTCTTCCTGCCCATCTTCTTTGTGGTCCGCTCTGCGACCGCTTCCTTCTCAAGACGCGGCGTATCCCGACGACCCCTGTCACCGGGCAACGTCGCGCACGTGCACTGCGGCCACCGCGCATGCGCATTCCGCCCCCGTTCGCACCGCAGTGATAAACCGCGGTGTGCAAAGGGGTCGGAATGACCCCCATTGTGACTTTGTATTGTAGTTATTAGAGGCTGATATTGCTTGTAATGAGACTCTGTGTTATAGGTAATAGAGCTCTGTATATGAGTGGTATTAGAGACTCGTATTGGAAGTAATGACTGTGTATTACAGGCAGTAGAGCACTGCAGTATAGATATTAGAGCTTTGTATTCCAGGTATTTGGACTTGGTATTATAACATGTAATACTGATATTAGAGCGTTGTACTGCAGGTATTGGAACTTCGTGATATAGGTATTAGAGCCTTGTGCTATATAGTTAGCAGAGCTTTGTATTATAGTGGTCATTCCGAGTTGTTCGCTCGCTAGCAGTTTTTAGCAGCAGTGCATACGCTATGCCGCCGCCCACTGGGAGTGTATTTTAGCTTAGCAGAAGTGCGAACGAAAGGATCACAGAGCGGCTGCAAAATATTTTTGTGCAGTTTCAGAGTAGCTCCAGACCTACTCAGCATAGCGTCTAGTTTCCCTTCACAGCGGACAGCGGGCCGCGGCAACGGGGGGCACCACAGCAGCAGCGGATCTTGCCATGGTGCGGCGCCCTCCGGATGGCGCCGGCGCGCTCCGGAAGGCGGCGCCCCGGGCAAAAGTCCTGCTTGCCCGTGGCAAGATCCACTACTGATGACACACACATCCTCGGAGGTGCGTGGGCAGGTGTGGTGGCATTCCTGGCTGCATCTGGGTGCATCCGTCACCTCCCAGGAGTCCCCACACTGGCTAGACGCCGGGAAGCAGCAGCAGGCTGCCACCGGCGCCTCCTCCTCCCCCCTGCAGCCGGAAGGACGTCCGGCTGCGTTGCTAGGGGGGGGAGGAAACTACCTTCCGGGTCCAGGGCAGCCTGGAGGAAGGTAAGCCGGAAGGGGGGGGGGGGTCAGCGTTTTTGGCGGTGTCGGCGGTCGGTGAAAAGAAGCCCATAGGCTTCTATAGGGTATCGCCATCCAGAGATGGCGATACTCTGGACGCCGAAAACGCGGCGGTAGGGTGTTAGTAAATATGAAAATGCGGTAAAACCCCCGTTTTCGGGGATTTTACCGCATTTTTGCTTTAGTACATACCGCCCTGAGTCACACACAGAGTGAACACAGCAGCGTCAATTGGCAGTCGCCCATCTACGAGTTTATGTTCTCGGTAATGAAGGCTGAGGAACCAGAAACCATACACCTACCTGGGTGACATGTACTGGGACATAGCAGAGCTTATAGGAGACAGTATAACATCCAGCTTATAAATAAAACTGTATCCAGATTCCACACAAAACATTCCTAAAGTCACACACGTAGGATGGGGAGGGATAATACAGTGACACACGTAGGATGGGGGGAGGGATGATACAGTGACACACGTAGGATGGGGGAGGGATGATACAGTGACACACGTAGGATGGGGGGAGGGATGATACAGTGACACACGTAGGATGGGGGAGGGATGATACAGTGACACACGTAGGATGGGGGGAGGGATGGTACAGTGACACACGTAGGATGGGGGAGGGATGACACAGTGACACACGTAGGATGGGGGAGGGATGATACAGTGACACACGTAGGATGGGGGGAGAGATGATACAGTGACACACGTAGGATGGGGGAAGGGATGATACAGTGACACACGTAGGATGGGGGAGGGATGATACAGTGACACACGTAGGATGGGGGGAGGGATGATACAGTGACACACGTAGGAAGGGGGAAGAGATGATACAGTGACACACGTAGGATGGGGGAAGGGATGATACAGTGACACACGTAGGATGGGGGGAGAGATGATACAGTGACACACGTAGGATGGGGGGAGAGATGATACAGTGACACACATAGGATGGGGGAGGGATAATACAGTGACACACGTAGGATGGGGGAAGGGATGATACAGTGACACACGTAGGATGGGGGAGGGATGATACAGTGACACACGTAGGATGGGGGAAGGGATGATACAGTGACACACGTAGGATGGGGGAGGGATGATACAGTGACACACGTAGGATGGGGGAGGGATGATACAGTGACACACGTAGGATGGGGGAAGGGATGATACAGTGACACACGTAGGATGGGGGGAGGGATGATACAGTGACACACGTAGGATGGGGGAAGAGATGATACAGTGACACACGTAGGATGGGGGAAGGGATGATACAGTGACACACGTAGGATGGGGAGAGAGATGATACAGTGACACACGTAGGATGGGGGGAGAGATGATACAGTAACACACGTAGGATGGGGGAGGGATGATACAGTGACACACGTAGGATGGGGGAGGGATGATACAGTGACACACGTAGGATGGGGGAGGGATGATACAGTGACACACGTAGGATGGGGGAGGGATGATACAGTGACACACGTAGGATGGGGGAGGGATGATACAGTGACACACATAGGATGGGGGGAGGGATGATACAGTGACACACGTAGGATGGGGGAGGGATGATACAGTCACACACGTAGGATGGGGGAGGGATGATACAGTGACACACGGAGGATGGGGGAGCGATAATACAGTGACACACGTAGGATGGGGGGAGGGATAATACAGTGACACACGTAGGATGGGCGGAGGGATGATACAGTGACACACGTAGGATGGGGGGAGGGATGATACAGTGACACACGTAGGATGGGGGGAGGGATGATACAGTGACAAACGTAGGATGGGGGAGGGATGATACAGTGACACACGTAGGATGGGGGAGGGATGATACAGTGACACACGTAGGATGGGGGAGGGATAATACAGTGACACACGTAGGATGGGGGGAGGGATGATACAGTGACACACGTAGGATGGGGGGAGAGATGATACAGTGACACACGTAGGATGGGGGAGGGATAATACAGTGACACACGTAGGATGGGGGAGGGATGATACAGTGACACACGTAGGATGGGGGAGGGATGATACAGTGACACACGTAGGATGGGGAGGGATGATACAGTGACACACGTAGGATGGGGGAGGGATGATACAGTGACACACGTAGGATGGGGGGAGGGATGATACAGTGACACACGTAGGATGGGGGAGGGATGATACAGTGACACACGTAGGATGGGGAGGGATGATACAGTGACACACGTAGGATGGGGAGGGATGATACAGTGACACACGTAGGATGGGGGAGGGATGATACAGTGACACACGTAGGATGGGGGGAGGGATGATACAGTGACACACGTAGGATGGGGGAGGGATGATACAGTGACACACGTAGGATGGGGGGAGGGATGATACAGTGACACACGTATGATGGGGGAGGGATGATACAGTGACACACGTAGGATGGGGGAGGTATGATACAGTGACACACGTATGATGGGGGAGAGATGATACAGTGACACACGTAGGATGGGGAGGGATGATACAGTGACACACGTAGGATGGGGGAGGGATTATACAGTGACACACGTAGGATGGGGGAGGGATAATACAGTGACACACGTAGGATGGGGGAGGGATAATACAGTGACACACGTAGGATGGGGAGGGATGATACAGTGACACACGTAGGATGGGGGAGGGATGATACAGTGACACACGTAGGATGGGGGAGGGATGATACAGTGACACACGTAGGATGGGGGGAGGGATGATACAGTGACACACGTAGGATGGGGGGAAGGATGATACAGTGACACACGTAGGATGGGGGGAGAGATTATACAGTGACACACGTAGGATGGGGGGAGGGATGATACAGTGACACACATATGATGGGGGAGGGATGATACAGTGACACACATATGATGGGGGAGGGATGATACAGTGACACACGTATGATGGGGGAGGGATGATACAGTGACACACGTATGATGGGGGAGGGATGATACAGTGACACACGTATGATGGGGGAGGGATGATACAGTGACACACGTAGGATGGGGAGGGATGATACAGTGACACACGTAGGATGGGGGAGGGATGATACAGTGACACACGTAGGATGGGGGAGGGATGATACAGTTACACACGTAGGATGGGGGGAGGGATGATACAGTGACACACGTAGGATGGGGAGGGATGATACAGTGACACACTTAGGATGGGGAAGGGATGATACAGTGACACACGTAGGATGGGGGGAGGGATGATACGGTGACACACGTAGGATGGGGGGAGGGATGATACAGTGACACACGTAGGATGGGGGAGGGATGATACAGTGACACACGTAGGATGGGGGAGGGATGATACAGTGACACACGTAGGATGGGGAGGGATGATACAGTGACACACGTAGGATGGGGGAGGGATGATACAGTGACACACGTAGGATGGGGGAGGGATAATACAGTGACACACGTAGGATGGGGGAGGGATAATACAGTGACACACGTAGGATGGGGGGAGGGATGATACAGTGACACACGTAGGATGGGGGAGGGATGATACAGTGACACACGTAGGATGGGGGAGGGATGATACAGTGACACACGTAGGATGGGGGAGGGATGATACAGTGACACACGTAGGATGGGGGGAAGGATGATACAGTGACACACGTAGGATGGGGGGAGAGATTATACAGTGACACAGGTAGGATGGGGGAGGGATGATACAGTGACACACGTAAGATGGGGAGGGATGATACAGTCACACACGTAGGATGGGGGAGGGATGATACAGTGACACACGTAGGATGGGGGAGGGATGATACAGTGACACACGTAGAATGGGGGAGGGATGATACAGTGACACACGTATGATGGGGGAGGGATGATACAGTGACACACGTAGGATGGGGGGAGGGATGATACAGTGACACACGTAGGATGGGGGAGGGATAATACAGTGACACACGCAGGATGGGGGGAGGGATGATACAGTGACACACGTATGATGGGGGAGGGATGATACAGTGACACACGTAGGATGGGGGAGGGATGATACAGTGACACACGTAGGATGGGGGAGGGATGATACAGTGACACACGTAGGATGGGGGGAGGGATGATACAGTGACACACGTAGGATTGGGGAGGGATGATACAGTAACACACGTAGGATGGGGGGAAGGATGATACAGTGACACACGTAGGATAGGGGGAGGGATGATACAGTGACACACGTAGGATGGGGGGAGGGATGATACAGTGACACACGTAGGATGGGGGGAAGGATAATACAGTGACACACGTAGGATGGGGGATAGATGATACAGTGACACACGTAGGATGGGGGACGGGTGATACAGTGACACACGTAGGATGGGTGAGGGATGATACAGTGACACACGTAGGATGGGGGGAGGGAAGATACAGTGACACACGTAGGATGGGGGAGGGATAATACAGTGTCACACGTAGGATGGGGGGAGGGATGATACAGTGTCACATGTAGGATGGGGGTAGGATGATACAGTGACACACGTAGGATGGGGGGGAGGGATAATACAGTGACACACGTAGGATGGGGGGAGGGATGATACAGTGACACACGCAGGATGGGGGGAGGGATGATACAGTGACACACGTAGGATGGGGGAGGGATTATACAGTGACACACGTAGGATGGGGGAGGGATAATACAGTGACACACGTAGGATGGGGGAGGGATAATACAGTGACACACGTAGGATGGGGGAGGGATGATACAGTGACACACGTAGGATGGGGGGAGGGATGATACAGTGACACACATATGATGGGGGAGGGATGATACAGTGACACACGTATGATGGGGGAGGGATGATACAGTGACACACGTATGATGGGGGAGGGATGATACAGTGACACACGTATGATGGGGGAGGGATGATACAGTGACACACGTAGGATGGGGAGGGATGATACAGTGACACACGTAGGATGGGGGAGGGATGATACAGTGACACACGTAGGATGGGGGAGGGATGATATAGTGACACACATAGGATGGGGGAGGGATGATACAGTGACACACGTATGATGGGGGAGGGATGATACAGTGACACACGTAGGATGGGGGGAAGGATGATACAGTGACACACGTAGGATGGGGGGAGGGATGATACAGTGACACACGTAGGATGGGGGAGGGATGATACAGTGACACACGTAGGATGGGGGGAGGGATGATACAGTGACACACGCAGGATGGGGGAGGGATGATACAGTGACACACGTAGGATGGGGGAGGGATAATACAGTGACACACGTAGGATGGGGGAGGGATAATACAGTGACACACGTAGGATGGGGGAGGGATAATACAGTGACACACGTAGGATGGGGGGAGAGATGATACAGTGACACACGTAGGATGGGGGGAGGGATAATACAGTGACACACGTAGGATGGGGGAGGGATAATACAGTGACACACGTAAGATGTGGGAGGGATGGTACAGTGACACACGTAGGATGGGGGAGGGATGATACAGTGACACACGTAGGATGGGGGGAGGGATGATACAGTTACACACGTAGGATGGGGGAGGGATGATACAGTGACACACGTATGATGGGGGAGGGATGATACAGTGACACACGTAGGATGGGGGAGGGATAATACAGTGACACGCGTAGGATGGGGGAGGGATGATACAGTGACACACGTAGGATGGGGAGGGATGATACAGTGACACACGTAGGATGGGGGAGGGATGATACAGTGACACACGTAGGATGGGGGGAGGAATGATACAGTGACACACGTAGGATGGGGGAGGGATGACACAGTGACACACGTAGGATGGGGAGGGATGATACAGTGACACACGTAGGATGGGGGAGGGATGATACAGTGACACACGTAGGATGGGGAGGGATGATACAGTGACACACGTAGGATGGGGAGGGATGATAGAGTGACACACGTAGGATGGGGAGGGATGATACAGTGACACACGTAGGATGGGGAGGGATGATAGAGTGACACACGTAGGATGGGGAGGGATGATAGAGTGACACACGTAGGATGGGGGGAGGGATGATACAGTGACACACGTAGGATGGGGAGGGATGATAGAGTGACACACGTAGGATGGGGGAGAGATGATACAGTGACACACGTAGGATGGGGGAGAGATGATACAGTGACACATGTAGGATGGGGGAGGGATGATACAGTGACACACGTAGGATGGGGAGGGATGATACAGTGACACACGTAGGATGGGGGGAAGGATGATACAGTGACACACGTAGGATGGGGAGGGATGATAGAGTGACACACGTAGGATGGGGAGGGATGATACAGTGACACACGTAGGATGGTGAGGGATGATACAGTGACACAGGTAGGATGGGGGAGGGATGATACAGTGACACACGTAAGATGGGGAGGGATGATACAGTCACACACGTAGTATGGGGGAGGGATGATACAGTGACACACGTAGGATGGGGGAGGGATGATACAGTGACACACGTAGGATGGGGGAGGGATGATACAGTGACACACGTAGGATGGGGGGAGGAATGATACAGTGACACACGTAGGATGGGGGAGGGATGATACAGTGACACACGTAAGATGGGGGAGGGATGATACAGTGACACACGTAGGATGGGGGAGGGATGATACAGTGACACACGTAGGATGGGGGAGGGATGATACAGTGACACACGTAGGATGGGGGGAGGGATGATACAGTGACACACGTAGGATGGGGAAGGGATGATACAGTGACACACGTAGGATGGGGGGAGGGATGATACAGTGACACACGTAGGATGGGGGAGGGATGATACAGTGACACACGTAGGATGGGGGAGGGATGATACAGTGACACACGTAGGATAGGGGAGGGATGATACAGTGACACACGTAGGATGGGGGAGGGATGATACAGTGACACACGTAGGATAGGGGAGGGATGATACAGTGACACACGTAGGATGGGGGAGGGATGATACAGTGACACACGTAGGATGGGGGAAGGATGATACAGTGACACACGTAGGATGGGGGAGGGATGATAGAGTGACACACGTAGGATGGGGAGGGATGATAGAGTGACACACGTAGGATGGGGGGAGGGATGATACAGTGACACACGTAGGATGGGGAGGGATGATAGAGTGACACACGTAGGATGGGGGAGAGATGATACAGTGACACACGTAGGATGGGGGAGAGATGATACAGTGACACATGTAGGATGGGGGAGGGATGATACAGTGATACACGTAGGATGGGGGAGGGATGATACAGTGACACACGTAGGATGGGGGGAAGGATGATACAGTGACACACGTAGGATGGGGAGGGATGATAGAGTGACACACGTAGGATGGGGAGGGATGATACAGTGACACACGTAGGATGGGGAGGGATGATACAGTGACACAGGTAGGATGGGGGAGGGATGATACAGTGACACACGTAAGATGGGGAGGGATGATACAGTCACACACGTAGGATGGGGGAGGGATGATACAGTGACACACGTAGGATGGGGGAGGGATGATACAGTGACACACGTAGGATGGGGGAGGGATGATACAGTGACACACGTAGGATGGGGGGAGGAATGATACAGTGACACACGTAGGATGGGGGAGGGATGATACAGTGACACACGTAAGATGGGGGAGGGATGATACAGTGACACACGTAGGATGGGGGAGGGATGATACAGTGACACACGTAGGATGGGGGGAGGGATGATACAGTGACACACGTAGGATGGGGAAGGGATGATACAGTGACACACGTAGGATGGGGGGAGGGATGATACAGTGACACACGTAGGATGGGGGAGGGATGATACAGTGACACACGTAGGATGGGGGAGGGATGATACAGTGACACACGTAGGATGGGGGAAGGATGATACAGTGACACACGTAGGATGGGGGAGGGATGATACAGTGACACACGTAGGATGGGGAGGGATGATACAGTGACACACGTAGGATGGGGGGAGGGATGATACAGTGACACACGAATGATGGAGGAGGGATGATACAGTGACACACGTAGGATGGGGGAGGGATGATACAGTGACACACGTAGGATGGGGGAGGGATGATACAGTGACACACGTAGGATGGGGGAGGGATGATACAGTGACACACGTAGGATGGGGGAGGGATGATACAGTGACACACGTAGGATGGGGGAGGGATGATACAGTGACACACGTAGGATGGGGGAGGGATGATACAGTGACACACGTAGGATGGGGGGAGGGATGATACAGTGACACACGTAGGATGGGGGGAGGGATGATACAGTGACACACGTAGGATGGGGGAGGGATGATACAGTGACACACGTAGGATGGGGGGAGGGATGATACAGTGACACACGTAGGATGGGGGAGGGATGATACAGTGACACACGTAGGATGGGGGAGGGATGATACAGTGACACACGTAGGATGGGGGAGGGATAATACAGTGACACACGTAGGATGGGGAGGGATGATACAGTGACACACGTAGGATGGGGGAGGGATGATACAGTGACACACGTAGGATGGGGGGAGGGATGATACAGTGACACACGTAGGATGGGGGAGGGATGATACAGTGACACACGTAGGATGGGGGGAGGGATGATACAGTGACACACGTAGGATGGGGAGGGATGATACAGTGACACACGTAGGATGGGGGAGAGATGATACAGTGACACACGTAGGATGGGGGGAGGGATAATACAGTGACACACGTAGGATGGGGAGGGATGATACAGTGACACACGTAGGATGGGGGAGAGATGATACAGTGACACACGTAGGATGGGGGGAGGGATGATACAGTGACACACGTAGGATGGGGGGAGAGATGATACAGTGACACACGTAGGATGGGGGGAGGGATGATACAGTGACACACGTAGGATGGGGGAGGGATGATACAGTGACACACGTAGGATGGGGGGAGGGATGATACAGTGACACACGTAGGATGGGGGAGGGATGATACAGTGACACACGTAGGATGGGGGGAGGGATGATACAGTAACACACGTAGGATGGGGGGAGGGATGATACAGTGACACACGTAGGATGGGGGGAGGGATGATACAGTGACACACGTAGGATGGGGGGAGGGATGATACAGTGACACACGTAGGATGGGGGGAGGGATAATACAGTGACACACGTAGGATGGGGAGGGATGATACAGTGACACACGTAGGATGGGGGAGAGATGATACAGTGACACACGTAGGATGGGGGGAGGGATGATACAGTGACACACGTAGGATGGGGGGAGGGATGATACAGTGACACACGTAGGATGGGGGGAGGGATGATACAGTGACACACGTAGGATGGGGGGAGGGATGATACAGTGACACACGTAGGATGGGGGGAGAGATGATACAGTGACACAGGTAGGATGGGGGAGGGATAATACAGTGACACACGTAGGATGGGGGGAGGGATAATACAGTGACACACGTAGGATGGGGGAGGGATGATACAGTGACACACGTAGGATGGGGGAGGGATGATACAGTGACACACGTAGGATGGGGGGAGGGATGATACAGTGACACACGTAGGATGGGGGAGGGATAATACAGTGACACACGTAGGATGGGGGGAGGGATAATACAGTGACACACGTAGGATGGGGGAGGGATGATACAGTGACACACGTAGGATGGGGGAGGGATGATACAGTGACACACGTAGGATGGGGGGAGGGATGATACAGTGACACACGTAGGATGGGGGGAGGGATGATACAGTGACACATGTAGGATTAGGGGAGGGATGATACAGTGACACACGTAGGATGGGGGAGGGATGATACAGTGACACACGTAGGATGGGGGAGGGATGATACAGTGACACACGTAGGATGGGGGAGGGATGATACAGTGACACACGTAGGATGGGGGGAGGGATGATACAGTGACACACGTAGGATGGGGGAGGGATGATACAGTGACACACGTAGGATGGGGGGAGAGATGATACAGTGACGCACGTAGGATGGGGGAGGGATGATACAGTGACACACGTAGGATGGGGGAGGGATGATACAGTGACACACGTAGGATGGGGGAGGGATGATACAGTGACACACGTAGGATGGGGGAGGGATGATACAGTGACACACGTAGGATGGGGGGAGAGATGATACAGTGACACACGTAGGATGGGGGAGGGATGATACAGTGACACACGTAGGATGGGGGGAGGGATGATACAGTGACACATGTAGGATGGGGGAAGGGATAATACAGTGACACACGTAGGATGGGGGAGGGATGTTACAGTGACACACGTAGGATGGGGGAGGGATGATACAGTGACACACGTAGGATGGGGGGAGAGATGATACAGTGACACACGTAGGATGGGGGAGGGATGATACAGTGACACACGTAGGATGGGGGAGGGATGATACAGTGACACACGTAGGATGGGGGGAGGGATGATACAGTGACACACGTAGGATGGGGGGAGGGATGATACAGTGACACACGTAGGATGGGGGAGGGATGATACAGTGACACACGTAGGATGGGGGGAGGGATGATACAGTGACACACGTAGGATGGGGGAGGGATGATACAGTGACACACGTAGGATGGGGGAGGGATGATACAGTGACACACGTAGGATGGGGGAGGGATAATACAGTGACACACGTAGGATGGGGAGGGATGATACAGTGACACACGTAGGATGGGGGAGGGATGATACAGTGACACACGTAGGATGGGGGGAGGGATGATACAGTGACACACGTAGGATGGGGGAGGGATGATACAGTGACACACGTAGGATGGGGGGAGGGATGATACAGTGACACACGTAGGATGGGGAGGGATGATACAGTGACACACGTAGGATGGGGGAGAGATGATACAGTGACACACGTAGGATGGGGGGAGGGATAATACAGTGACACACGTAGGATGGGGAGGGATGATACAGTGACACACGTAGGATGGGGGAGAGATGATACAGTGACACACGTAGGATGGGGGGAGGGATGATACAGTGACACACGTAGGATGGGGGGAGAGATGATACAGTGACACACGTAGGATGGGGGGAGGGATGATACAGTGACACACGTAGGATGGGGGAGGGATGATACAGTGACACACGTAGGATGGGGGGAGGGATGATACAGTGACACACGTAGGATGGGGGAGGGATGATACAGTGACACACGTAGGATGGGGGGAGGGATGATACAGTAACACACGTAGGATGGGGGGAGGGATGATACAGTGACACACGTAGGATGGGGGGAGGGATGATACAGTGACACACGTAGGATGGGGGGAGGGATGATACAGTGACACACGTAGGATGGGGGGAGGGATAATACAGTGACACACGTAGGATGGGGAGGGATGATACAGTGACACACGTAGGATGGGGGAGAGATGATACAGTGACACACGTAGGATGGGGGGAGGGATGATACAGTGACACACGTAGGATGGGGGGAGGGATGATACAGTGACACACGTAGGATGGGGGGAGGGATGATACAGTGACACACGTAGGATGGGGGGAGGGATGATACAGTGACACACGTAGGATGGGGGGAGAGATGATACAGTGACACAGGTAGGATGGGGGAGGGATAATACAGTGACACACGTAGGATGGGGGGAGGGATAATACAGTGACACACGTAGGATGGGGGAGGGATGATACAGTGACACACGTAGGATGGGGGAGGGATGATACAGTGACACACGTAGGATGGGGGGAGGGATGATACAGTGACACACGTAGGATGGGGGAGGGATAATACAGTGACACACGTAGGATGGGGGGAGGGATAATACAGTGACACACGTAGGATGGGGGAGGGATGATACAGTGACACACGTAGGATGGGGGAGGGATGATACAGTGACACACGTAGGATGGGGGGAGGGATGATACAGTGACACACGTAGGATGGGGGGAGGGATGATACAGTGACACATGTAGGATTAGGGGAGGGATGATACAGTGACACACGTAGGATGGGGGAGGGATGATACAGTGACACACGTAGGATGGGGGAGGGATGATACAGTGACACACGTAGGATGGGGGAGGGATGATACAGTGACACACGTAGGATGGGGGGAGGGATGATACAGTGACACACGTAGGATGGGGGAGGGATGATACAGTGACGCACGTAGGATGGGGGGAGAGATGATACAGTGACGCACGTAGGATGGGGGAGGGATGATACAGTGACACACGTAGGATGGGGGAGGGATGATACAGTGACACACGTAGGATGGGGGAGGGATGATACAGTGACACACGTAGGATGGGGGAGGGATGATACAGTGACACACGTAGGATGGGGGGAGAGATGATACAGTGACACACGTAGGATGGGGGAGGGATGATACAGTGACACACGTAGGATGGGGGGAGGGATGATACAGTGACACATGTAGGATGGGGGAAGGGATAATACAGTGACACACGTAGGATGGGGGAGGGATGTTACAGTGACACACGTAGGATGGGGGAGGGATGATACAGTGACACACGTAGGATGGGGGGAGAGATGATACAGTGACACACGTAGGATGGGGGAGGGATGATACAGTGACACACGTAGGATGGGGGAGGGATGATACAGTGACACACGTAGGATGGGGGGAGGGATGATACAGTGACACACGTAGGATGGGGGAGGGATGATACAGTGACACACGTAGGATGGGGGGAGAGATGATACAGTGACACACGTAGGATGGGGGGAGAGATGATACAGTGACACACGTAGGATGGGGGAGGGATGATACAGTGACACACGTAGGATGGGGGAGGGATGATACAGTGACACACGTAGGATGGGGGGAGGGATGATACAGTGACACACGTAGGATGGGGGAGGGATGATACAGTGACACACGTAGGATGGGGGAGGGATGATACAGTGACACACGTAGGATGGGGGGAGAGATGATACAGTGACACACGTAGGATGGGGGAGGGATTATACAGTGACACACGTAGGATGGGGGGAGGGATGATACAGTGACACACGTAGGATGGGGGAGGGATGATACAGTGACACACGTAGGATGGGGGGAGGGATGATACAGTGACACATGTAGGATGGGGGAAGGGATAATACAGTGACACACGTAGGATGGGGGAGGGATGTTACAGTGACACACGTAGGATGGGGGAGGGATGATACAGTGACACACGTAGGATGGGGGGAGAGATGATACAGTGACACACGTAGGATGGGGGAGGGATGATACAGTGACACACGTAGGATGGGGGAGGGATGATACAGTGACACACGTAGGATGGGGGGAGGGATGATACAGTGACACACGTAGGATGGGGGGAGAGATGATACAGTGACACACGTAGGATGGGGGAGGGATGATACAGTGACACACGTAGGATGGGGGAGGGATGATACAGTGACACACGTAGGATGGGGGGAGGGATGATACAGTGACACACGTAGGATGGGGGAGGGATGATACAGTGACACACGTAGGATGGGGGAGGGATGATACAGTGACACACGTAGGATGGGGGGAGAGATGATACAGTGACACACGTAGGATGGGGGAGGGATTATACAGTGACACACGTAGGATGGGGGGAGGGATGATACAGTGACACACGTAGGATGGGGGAGGGATGATACAGTGACACACGTAGGATGGGGGGAGGGATGATACAGTCACACGTAGGATGGGGGAGGGATGATACAGTGACACACGTAGGATGGGGGGAGGGATGATACAGTCACACGTAGGATGGGGGGAGAGATGATACAGTGACACACGTAGGATGGGGAGGGATAATACAGTGACACACGTAGGATGGGGGAGGGATGATACAGTGACACACGTAGGATGGGGGGAGGGATGATACAGTCACACGTAGGATGGGGGGAGAGATGATACAGTGACACACGTAGGATGGGGAGGGATAATACAGTGACACACGTAGGATGGGGGAGGGATGATACAGTGACACACGTAGGATGGGGGAGGGATGATACAGTGACACACGTAGGATGGGGGGAGGGATGATACGGTGACACACGTAGGATGGGGAGGGATGATACAGTGACACACGTAGGATGGGGGAGGGATGATACAGTGACACACGTAGGATGGGGAGGGATAATACAGTGACACACGTAGGATGGGGGAGGGATGATACAGTGACACATGTAGGATGGGGGGAGGGATGATACAGTCACACGTAGGATGGGGGGAGAGATGATACAGTGACACACGTAGGATGGGGAGGGATAATACAGTGACACACGTAGGATGGGGGAGGGATGATACAGTGACACACGTAGGATGGGGGAGGGATGATACAGTGACACACGTAGGATGGGGGGAGGGATGATACGGTGACACACGTAGGATGGGGAGGGATGATACAGTGACACACGTAGGATGGGGGAGGGATGATACGTAGGATGGGGGGAGAGATGATACAGTGACACACGTAGGATGGGGAGGGATAATACAGTGACACACGTAGGATGGGGGAGGGATGATACAGTGACACACGTAGGATGGGGGAGGGATGATACAGTGACACACGTAGGATGGGGGGAGGGATGATACAGTGACACACGTAGGATGGGGGAGGGATGATACAGTGACACACGTAGGATGGGGGAGGGATGATACAGTGACACACGTAGGATGGGGGAGGGATGATACAGTGACACACGTAGGATGGGGGAGGGATGATACAGTGACACACGTAGGATGGGGGAGGGATGATACAGTGACACACGTAGGATGGGGGGAAGGATGATACAGTGACACACGTAGGATGGGGGAGGGATAATACAGTGACACACGTAGGATGGGGGGAGGGATGATACAGTGACACACGTAGGATGGGGGACGGGTGATACAGTGACACACGTAGGATGGGGAGAGATGATACAGTGACACACGTAGGATGGGGGGAAGGATGATACAGTGACACACGTAGGATGGGGGAGGGATGACACAGTGACACACGTAGGATGGGGAGGGATGATACAGTGACACACGTGCGATGGGGGAGGGATGATACAGTGACACACGTAGGATGGGGGAGGGATGATACAGTGACACACGTAGGATGGGGGGAGGAATGATATTCTCAGGGGTGAGAGGTCGCATACGATCACCCTTGAACCGCCCGGCTGATTCTCAGCTGCAGGTTTGCATATGATACATACAGTAGTGTGCAGTCCTTTTGCATACGATGTATCGTATGTGACCCCAGCCAGGGCTGCTGGTACGATATATCTATAGTGTAGTACTTCCGATATAGGATCGTATCGGAGGTAAAACATAGGCGATTTGCCAGTTTTCATCCCATTTATCGGCCCAAAATGTCGGAATCGGATGAAATCTGGCAAAATCGCACTAGTGTATGGGCACCTATACAGCAAACACTGCACAGCACTTAGCAGTGGCTGCAGCAGGAGGAGACGGCTGGATGCACAACACTTAGCACTGGCTGCAGCAGTAGGAGACGGCTGGTTGCACAGCACTTAGCACTCGCTGCAGCAGGAGGAGACGGCTGGATGCACAGCACTTAGCAGTGGCTGCAGCAGGAGGAGACGGCTGGGTGCACAGCACTTAGCACTGACTGCAGAAGGAGGTGACGGCTGGATGCACAGCACTTAGCACTGGCTGCAGCAGGAGGAGACGGCTGGATGCACAGCACTTAGCAGTGGCTGCAGCAGGAGGAGACGGCTGGGTGCACAGCACTTAGCACTGACTGCAGAAGGAGGTGACGGCTGGATGCACAGCACTTAGCACTGGCTGCAGCAGGAGGAGACGGCTGGATGCACAACACTTAGCACTGACTGCAGAAGGAGGTGACTGCTGGATGCACAGCACTTAGCACTAGCTGCAGCAGGAGGAGACGGCTGGATGCACAACACTTAGCACTGGCTGTAGCAGGAGGAGACGGCTGGATGCACAGCACTTAGCACTGGCTGCAGAAGGAGGAGACGGCTGGATGCACAGCACTTAGCACTGGCTGCAGAAGGAGGAGACGGCTGGATGCACAGCACTTAGCACTGGCGGCAGAAGGAGGAGACGGCTGGATGCACAGCACTTAGCACTGACTGCAGAAGGAGAAGACGGCTGGATGCACAACACTTAGCAATGGCTGCAGCAGGAGGAGACGGCTGGATGCACAGCACTTAGCACTGGCGGCAGAAGGAGGAGACGGTAGGATGCACAGCACTTAGCACTGGCTGCAGAAGGAGGAGACGGCTGGGTGCACAGCACTTAGCACTGGCTGCAGAAGGAGGAGACGGCTGGGTGCACAGCACTTAGCACTGGCTGCAGAAGGAGGAGACGGCTGGATGCACAGCACTTAGCACTGACTGCAGAAGGAGGAGACGGCTGGGTGCACAGCACTTAGCACTGGCTGCAGAAGGAGGAGACTGCTGGGTGCACAGCACTTAGCACTGGCTGCAGAAGGAGGAGACGGCTGGGTGCACAGCACTTAGCACTGGCTGCAGAAGGAGGAGACGGCTGGGTGCACAGTGCCCTAGAACACCTGAAGTTTATTCCTTTTTTTCGTACGTCTGCTCCTTGAAGTGACATCTCTGGTGGCCTGACGAGACCTCCTGCCTGGTAACTGTCGCTATCATCTCCACTTGTTTGTCCCAAAGGCAGAGCGTCAGGGGAACGCGTTACTGTAACGTATATAGGGGATCCGGAGTAATGAGGAGCGAATGAGTAATGAGAACCTTTATCTGCAAACCTCAGAGGATTACAGCATGAGATCACTCATTTACAATGTTCAGACGTAAAGATGGAAAGAAGGAAAGTTGGATAAAAGCATGGATGCATTATAACAATGTAACATCACAG
The DNA here is from genome assembly GCF_028390025.1 of Pseudophryne corroboree. Taxonomy (NCBI): domain Eukaryota; kingdom Metazoa; phylum Chordata; class Amphibia; order Anura; family Myobatrachidae; genus Pseudophryne; species Pseudophryne corroboree. Next base: position 1,231,775,106 of record NC_086444.1, read on the forward strand.
GAGGGAACATTTGTACACATCCATCAGTGCTTCTGCTGTGTTACATGAGGTTACAGCAAGCCAAGCAGTATTGTATGGTGGTGATAATGCACCAGTCACACCCAACTGTCCTGATTACAGCTGGACAGTCCCCATGCAAGGAAATTGAAATGGGTGGAGCTTATAATGAAGTGGGTGGGGCTTCACAAAAGTGTTCTGGGTGGATCCTTGGATGGCTTGGATAAATCATTTGGTGATGGCCATTGGAAGGGGACCATTGAATTCTTGCAACGGTCACGTAGCCATCGCCGGTTAACCATTTAATAGTTAAACATCGATGGTATTTTGGTGCACGATGGCCCTCATTCCGAGTTGTTCGCTCGCTAGCTACTTTTAGCAGCTTTGCACACGCTAAGCCGCCGCCTACTGGGAGTGTATCTTAGCTTAGCAGAATTGCGAACGAAAGATTAGCAGAATTGCGAATAGAAATTTCTTAGCAGTTTCTGAGTAGCTCGAGACTTACTCTGCCACTGCGATCAGTTCAGTCCTTTTCGTTCCGGGTTTGACGTCACAAACACACCCAGCGTTCGCCCAGCTACTGCCCCGTTTCTCCAGCCACTCCCGCGTTTTTCCCTGAAACGCCTGCGTTTTTCCGCACACTCCCATAAAACGGCCAGTTTCCGCCCAGAAACACCCACTTCCTGTCAATCACACTATGATCAGCAGAACGATGAAAAAACGTTGTTACGCCGTGAGTAAAATACCAAACTTTTGTGCTAATTTACTTGGCGCAGGCGCACTGCGAACATTGCGCATGCGCAGTTTACGACTAATCGCTCCGTAGCGAAAAAAAAATAACGAGCGAACAACTCGGAATGAGGGCCTATTGTATGGCCGTGTGGAGCTCAGATAACCCCACCGCTGACCGCAAAGTTCCCACCATTGAAAGTAATGGAGGGAGCTATGCGATGCGCTGTCTGACAGCTCAGAAGCGCAAAGCCAATCAGGAGAGTGCCACGACGTGGCGCTTCCTGATTGGCTGAAGGGACCCTCTGTGACAGTAGTCACAGGGGGTCTCTGCATTCGGGGAAAGGGGTCCCATGTGTAAACATGGGACCCCTTTCAGTCCGGCTGTTCGTGTATTCGTTTTTTGTTTTTTTTCCCAAGTACGTGGATTACAATAACCGGACACTGGATCAGGTGAGTATAAATTTTATTTGCAGGTAACCCGGACGTCGCCATTGGAGACGTGGACACAGTCGGCGTGTCAACATAGGTAAGTATGTATGTGTCGGCATGTATGTAATAAAGTTTTACTTTCAAGGTGTCTGTCCTGTTTTTATTTGGGTATTTTTTTTGCAGAAGAACTACAGGTACCAGTGGGCCATTTCCCCCCCGCATGCTGGTACTTGTGGTTCTCCAAGTACCAGCTTGCGGGGGATGCTTGCTGGGACTTGTAGTTCTTCTGCAAAAAACAATATTCACATTTTTTACTCAATCCACAGCCCATGGATGGGGGGGGCAGCCTCGGGCTTCACCCCTGGCCCTTGGGTGGCTGGGGGGGGACCCCTTGATTGAAGGGGTCCCCACTCCTCCAGGGTACCCCAGCCAGGGGGGACTAGTTGGGTATTTAATGCCACGGCTGCAGGGAGCGGTATAAAAGTGTCCCCCGGCTGTGGCATTATCTGTCCAGCTAGTGGAGCCCGGTGCTGGTACAAAAAATACGGGGACCCCTACGTCTTTTGTCCCCCGTATTTTTTGCACCAGGACCAGGCGCAGAGCCCGGTGCTGGTTGTTAAAATACAGGGGATCCCCTGTCATTTTTCCTCCCGTATTTTGGCAACCAGGACCGACTCAAAGAGCCCGAGGCTGGTTATGCTTAGGAGGGGGGACCCCACGCATTTTTTTTTCTGATTTTTAACCCATTCCATAAAAATAAAAATATTTAAAAAAATATATAAATAATACTTGTGCCTCCTAAATAGACAAACCAAGTACCTAATCCCTTCTAATATAAATAGATATGCTATTAGCAATAAAAAAAAACACAAAAAAAAACATGTTTTTAATTTTTTTTTATTAGATTCCGCCAGCAAAGTGTGGCGGATTGAAAATGACGAATTTACTGACGAAAAGCACTAATGTCGAATTTACATTCTTCAATTGAATATACTTTTGTCGAAAAGTCGCATTTGTACCACTGCTGAAATGTCAAATTTGTCAAATGTCGAATTTCAAAAAGTCGAATTTGAAAAGTAATTTTTTTTGACGAAAAGTACTGAATTGCATTGTCGAAATTTTTTTTTGGGCGAAAATGTCCCGTTTTTCGACATTTTCGGGAATTCGACCGCAATTGCATATACCCCTATGACTACGTATGGACGGGTTACTCTGACAATGTGTGAAATTGTATCTTCTCTTTCGCTTTCCTGGGGTAAACTCATTATCTTTTCTGCTTTTCAATTCCAGTCGCTGCTGTGACAAGAAGAGCTGCGGGAATCGCAACGAGACCCCCTCAGACCCGGTCATCATAGACAGGTAATGTGTGCCGTGCTAGACTGATGTACTAGCCGCAGGTGGAGTGGACTTTATAACACATCATAATACACATACCACACACATTAGTAGCTGTTTGACTTCACTATGGTTGGTGTAGTGGTTAGCATTATTGCCTCACAGCACTGAGATGTTGGGTTTGATTCCCACCAAGACCCTGTATGTGTGGAGTTTGTATGTTCTCCTGTGTATTCTCTGTAAAGCGCTGGGGAATATGTGTGCGCAGTATAAATTACATAATATGTAGAGGTGTCCTGCCTGTACGGGACATTGTGTGTCTTGTGTTGCAGCACAGTGCTGCATGTGTATAAGACGCAGTTGTGTATCTGTATAGGACATGTACAGTATAGTAATAGTGTTCTGTGCATCCCTGAGGTCCAGTGCTGTTCTGTAGGTGTATAACAGTGGTATCAGCACAGTATATGTATGGCTATATAACACAGCCCTCAGCTCAGGCATCCTGTGTGGTCAGACTGTGATAAGGTGACTGTGTGCCTGCTATCTGGGCATTGTGCAATCTGCGCTCCGTCTACGCACTGCCCCACGTCTTCCCTCTTGCTGTCTGCCCCCCTCTCCCACCCGGGCTGCTATCTATAGCATCTTCTACACATCTAGAGTTGTTATGTGAATGTGAGACCTCTCTATTGATGAGAGACAGCTGCTGCGTGAGACTGCCAATCAGTCGCTGGAGATAAGAGATATTCTGCACAACAAAAGCCGCCCTGGTCTTGTGGCCACAATGGCTGCCTGATCTCAGCACAATGCCCCGGTAATGGCCTGTACGGCTCCATTCAGGGAGTAAGCCTCATGTGTCAGACGCGTCCTCCTCTGCTCGGCCTTATGTGATGAGAGGGACCGGATGCTGGGGTGGGGGGTCACATCATGTGTCAGAGGGTTCCGCGTGGCTTCAAGTGATATCTGGAGGCCTGGAGATTGGACAGGGAGATTCCCAACCTTATCCCCCCCCAAAAAAAAAAAACCAATGTGAATCCGTGTGGTTACTGAAAACATCTGTGGTCTAGGAAACACGGACACCGGAAGCCGGGTCACTGTGATGATCTAATGCAGGGAGGAGACCGTGAGCGTTACACAATGATGAAATTATTACAACGTTACAGCGCTGAATTGCATACATTTATTGTGCATTGGGAACGGTGGCAGTCAGAAGACCATGGGGGTCATTCCGAGTTGATCGCTCGCTAGCAGTTTTTAGCAGCCGTGCAAACGCATTGCCGCCGCCCACCGGAGAGTGTATTTTCGCTTTGCAGAAGTGCGAACGCCTGTGCAGCAGAGCGCCTGCAAAAACTTTTTGTGCAAAACAAGACCAGCTCTGTAGTTACTCTTCGTGTGCGTTGATTCTAACGACGGAGGGACGGCTTTTGACGTCACACACCCGCCCAGCGTTCGCCCAGCCACGCCTGCGTTTTCCCCGACACTCCTATGTTTTTCTAAGCACTCCCTGAAAACGGTCAGTTGACACCCAGAAGCGCCCACTTCATGTCAATCTTCCTGCGTTGTGCCGTGCGACTGAAAGCTTCGCTAGAACCAATGCAAAACCACAAAGGACTTTGTACCCGTACGTTGCGCGTGCGCATTGCGGTGCATACGCATGCGCAGATTAGCCGTTTTCTTCACTGATCGCTGCGCTGCGAACAACTGCAGCTAGCGATCAACTCGGAATGACCCCCTATGTTAGTCCTAGGATGTTGCACAGTATATACTCTGGTGGTTCCAGGTTTCACCAGCAGTCCCTTCCTAGTCATGGGGACTATTTTCCAATTAACCCAGAAAGACCCCAAGAACCCCAGATGTATTATATGTTTAAGGCGTGTCCAGTAGATCTCTCACCCTTGGCCCAAGCTACTGTAGTTGTATTGCAGAAAAGGGTGTAGGACTTGTGTTATATGTTGGTGCGTCACGTGAAAAGCAAAGACTCCGATTCTCCAAGGTAGGTTAGCACCGGCCGCAATGTCTTCATACTGTGGTCAGGGCCATTTCTAGACAATTTGGCTCCCAGTGCGAGCATTAAAAAAATGTGTGTGTGTCCCCCTTAGACTTTCACAAATGCCCCCCCCCCCCCCCCCGCCTCCAGACATAAAAAAAAAACACAGGCGTAGGGGGCGTGTCCTCGCTAAAATGGTCGTGACCTCCCAGGAAAAGAGTATCCTCACACCCCAATTGTTGACCCTGCAACAACAGACCTCGGCCAAATTCCACCATATTAAGCCCCACACGGTAATGCCCCCCTGCACCATATTGGTATCCGTTCAGATCATCGACAATGATTAGGTCGACCACTATTGGTTGACATTGACATGGCCAACATGGTCAAATGGTCGACACGTGAACGGTCGACACATGAAAAGGCCGACATGAGTTTTTAAAAAATATATATTTTTTGGAACTTTTTCATACTTTACGATCCACGTGGACTACGATTGGGAACGGTAACCTGTGCCGGGCGCAGCGAGGCACCTTGCCCGAAGCAATGTGAGCGAAGTGAGTCATGCGAGGGGACATGGTGCACTAAATGTGGTTCCACGTCACTCTACGCAAAAAAGACACCAAAAAAAAGTTAAAAAACTCACGTCAACATTTTCTCGTGTCGACCATTTGTCCACGTCGACCATGTCAGTGTCGACCAATAGTGGTCGACATAATGAATGTCGACCTTTAACATTGTCGACCATTCATACCGGAACCCACCATATTATGCCCCCCTGCACCATACTATGCCCCACACTGCAATGCGCATGATACATTATTGTCTACAGTAAAGCTCCTAATTACTTGTTTGTTGCCAGTGGTTTCATACGCTGGGTGTCATGCTCGTGGCAAGGGGGTCATTCTCATTGCCAGGGATTTCATGCGCTGGGTGTCAGGGGTTTCATGTGCTGGGTGTCATGCTCGTTGCCAGGGGTTTCATGCGCTGGATATCATGCTCGTTGCCAGGTGTTTCATGTGCTGGGTGTCATGCTCGTTGACAGGGCTTTCATGGGCTGGCTGTCATGCTGGTTGCCAGGGGTTTCATTCACTGGGTGTCCTGCTTGTTGCCAGGGGTTTCATGGGCTGGGTGTCATGCTGGTTGCCAAGGGTTTCATTCACTGGGTGTCCTGCTTGTTGCCACGGGTTTCATGGGCTGGGTGTCATGCTTGTTGATAGCGGTATCATGCGCTGGGTGTCATGCTTGTTGCCAGGGGTTACATGCGCTGGGTGTCATGCTCATTGCCAGGGGTTTCATGTGCTGAGTCTCATGCTCATTGCCAGGGGTATCATGTGCTGGGTGTCACACTAGTTGCCAGGGGTTTCATGTGCTGAGTCTCATGCTCATTGCCAGGGGTATTATGTGCTGGGTGTCACACTAGTTGCCAGGGGTTTCATGTGCTGGGTGTCACACTAGTTGCCAGGGGTTTCATTCACTGGGTGTCATGCTCGTTGCCAGGGGTTTCATACGCTTGGTGTCATGCGTGTTGCCAGAGGTTTCATGCGCTGGGTGTCATGCTCGTTGCCAGGGGTTTCATGCGCTGGGTGTCATGCTTGTTGCCAGGGGTTTCATGTGCTGGGTGTCATGCTCATTGCTAGGTGTTTCATGCGCTGGGTGTCCTGCTTGTTGCCAGGGGTTTCATGAGCTGGGTGTCATGCTCATTGCTAGGTGTTTCATGTGCTGGGTGTCATGCTTGTTGCCAGGGGTTTCATGCGCTGGGTGTCATGCTCATGGCTAGGTGTTTCATGCCTGGGTGTCCTGCTTGTTGCCAGGGGTTTCATGTGCTGGGTGTCATGCTCATTGCTAGGTGTTTCATGTGCTGGGTGTCATGCTTGTTGCCAGGGGTTTCATGCGCTGGGTGTCATGCTCATGGCTAGGTGTTTCATGTGCTGGGTGTCCTGCTTGTTGCCAGGGGTTTCATGAGCTGGGTGTCACACTAGTTGCCAGGGGTTTCATGGGCTGGTTGTCATGCTCGTTGACAGGGGTATCATGCGCTGGGTGTCATGCTTGTTGCCAGGGGTTTCATGTGCTGGGTGTCATGCTCGTTGACAGGGGTATCATGCGCTAGGTGTCATGCTTGTTGCCAGGGGTTTCATGTGCTGGGTGTCACACTAGTTGCCAGGGATTTCATGGGCTGGGTGTCATGCTCATTGCCAGGGGTTTCATGGACTGGGTGTCATGCTCGTTGACAGGGGTTTCATGCGCTGGGTGTCATGTTCGTTGCCAGGGGTTTCATGCGCTGGGTGTCATGCTCGTTGCCAGGGGTTTCATGTACTGGGTGTCATGCTCATTGCCAGGGGTTTCATGCGCTGGGTGTCATGCTTGTTGCCAGCGGTTTCATGTGCTAGGTTTCATGCTCGTTGCCAGGGGTTTCATGCGCTGGGTGTCACACTAGTTGCCAGGGGTTTCATTCACTGGGTGTCATGCTCGTTGCCAGGGGTATCATGCGCTCGGTGTCATGCTAGTTGCCAGAGGTTTCATGCGCTGGGTGTCATGCTTGTTGCCAGAGGTTTCATGCGCTGGGTGTCATGCTCGTTGCCAGGGGTTTCATGCGCTGGGTGTCATGCTTGTTGCCAGGGGTTTCATGCGCTGAGTCTCATGCTCGTTGCCAGGTATATCATGCGCTCGGTGTCATGCTTGTTGCCAGAGGTTTCATGCGCTGGGTGTCATGCTCATTGCCAGGGGTTTCACGCGCTGGGTGTCATGCTCATTGCCAGGGGTTTCATGTGCTGGGTGTCACACTAGTTGCCAGGGGTTTCATGTGCTGGGTGTCACACTAGTTGCCAGGGGTTTCATTCACTGGGTGTCATGCTCGTTGCCAGGGATTTCATACGCTTGGTGTCATGCGTGTTGCCAGAGGTTTCATGTGCTGGGTGTCATACTCATTGCTAGGTTTTTCATGTGCTAGGTGTCATGCTTGTTGTCAGGGGTTTCATGTGCTGGGTGTCATGCTCATTGCTAGGTGTTTCATGCGCTGGGTGTCCTGCTTGTTGCCAGGGGTTTCATGAGCTGGGTGTCACACTAGTTGCCAGGGGTTTCATGGGCTGGTTGATATGCTCATTGACAGGGGTATCATGCGCTGGTTGTCATGCTTGTTGCCAGAGGATTCATGGGCTGGGTGTCATGCTCGTTGACAGGGGTATCATGCGCTGGGTGTCATGCTTGTCGCCAGGGGTTTCATGCGCTGGGTGTCTTGCTTGTCGCCAGGGGTTTCATGCGCTGGGGGTCATGCTCGTTGCCAGGGGTTTCATGCGATGGGTGTCATGCTTGTTGCCATGGGTTTCATGTGCTGGGTGTCATGCTCATTGCTAGGTGTTTCATGTGCTGGGTGTCATGCTCATTGCCAGGGTTTCACGCGCTGGGTGTCACACTAGTTGCCAGGGGTTTCATGGGCTTGGTGTCATGCTCGTTGCCAGGGGTTTCATGGACTGGGTGTCATGCTTGTTGACAGGGGTTTTATGCGCTGGGTGTCATGCTTGTTGCCAGGGGTTACATGCGCTGGGTGTCATGCTCATTGCCAGGGGTTTCATGTGCTCAGTCTCATGCTCATTTCTAGGGGTATCATGTGCTGGGTGTCACACTAGTTGCCAGGGGTTTCATGTGCTGGGTGTCACACTAGTTGCCAGGGGTTTCATTCTCTGGGTGTCATGCTCGTTGCCAGGGGTTTCATACTCTTGGTATCATGCGTGTTGCCAGGGGTTTCATGCGTTGGGTGTCATGCTTGTTGCCAGGGGTTTCATGTGCTGGGTGTCATGCTCATTGCTAGGTGTTTCATGTGCTGGGTGTCATGCTTGTTGCCAGGGGTTTCATGTGCTGGGTGTCATGCTCATTGCTAGGTGTTTCATGCGCTGGGTGTCCTGCTTGTTGCCAGGGGTTTCATGAGCTGGGTTTCACACTAGTTGCCAGGGGTTTCATGGGCTGGTTGTCATGCTTGTTGCCAGGGGTTTCATGTGCTGGGTGTCATGCTCGTTGCCAGGGGTATCATGCGCTGGGTGTCATGCTTGTCGCCAGGGGTTTCATGCGCTGGGTGTCATGCTTGTTGCCTGGGGTTTCATGCGCTGGGTGTCTTGCTCGTTGCCAGGGGTTTCATGCGATGGGTGTCATGCTTGTTGCCATGGGTTTCATGTGCTGGGTGTCATGCTCATTGCTAGGTGTTTCATGTGCTGGGTGTCATGCTCATTACCAGGGGTTTCACGCGCTGGGTGTCATGCTCGTTGCCAGGGGTTTCATGTGCTGCTGGGTGTCATGCTCGTTGCCAGGGGTTTCATGTGCTGGGTGTCATGCTCATTGCTAGGTGTTTCATGTGCTGGGTGTCATGCTCATTAGCAGGGGTTTCACGCGCTGGGTGTCATGCTCGTTGCCAGGGGTTTCATGTGCTGGGTGTCATGCTCATTACCAGGGGTTTCATGCGCTGGGTGTCATGCTCGTTGCCAGGGGTTTCATGTGCTGGGTGTCACACTAGTTGCCAGGGATTTCATGGGCTGGGTGTCATGCTCGTTGCCAGGGGTTTCATGTACTGGGTGTCATGCTCATTGCCAGGGGTTTCATGCGCTGGGTGTCATGCTCGTTGCCAGGGGTTTCATGTGCTAGGTTTCATGCTCGTTACCAGGGGTTTCATTCACTGGGTGTCATGCTCGTTGCCAGGGGTATCATGCGCTGGGTGTCATGCTAGTTGCCAGAGGTTTCATGCGCTGGGTGTCATGCTCATTGCCAGGGGTTTCATGCGCTCGGTGTCATGCTTGTTGCCAGGGGTTTCATGCGCTGGGTGTCATGCTCATTGCCTGGGGTTAAATGCGCTGGGTGTCATGCTTGTTGCCAGGGGTTAAATGCACTGGGTGTCATACTTGTTGCCATCGGTTTCATGTGCTGTGTATCATGCTCATTGCTAGGGGTTTCATGTGCTGGGTGTTACACTAGTTGCCAGGGGTTTCATTCACTGGGTGTCATGCTCGTTGCCAGGGGTTTCATGCGCTGGGTGTCATGCTTGTTGCCAGGGGTTTCATGAGCTGGGTGTCACACTAGTTGCCAGGGCTTACATGCGCTGGGTGTCATGCTTGTTGCCAGAGGTTTCATGTGCTGGGTGTCACACTAGTTGCAAGGGCTTTCATGCGCTGGGTGACATGCTTGTTGCCAGGGGTTTCATGTGCTGTGTATCATGCTCATTGCTAGGGGTTTCATGTGCTGGGTGTCACACTAGTTGCCAGGGGTTTCATTCACTGGGTGTCATGCTCGTTGCCAGGGGTATCATGGGCTGGGTGTCATGCTTGTTGCCAGGGGTTTCATGTGCTGGGTGTCACACTAGTTGCCAGGGCTTTCATGCGCTGGGTGTCATGCTTGTTGCCAGGGGTTTCATGTGCTGGGTGTCCTGCTTGTTGCCAGGGGTTTCATGTGCTGGGTGTCACACTAGTTGCCAGGGGTTTCATGCGCTGGGTGTCACACTAGTTGCCAGGGGTTTCATGCGCTGGGTGTCATGCTTGTTGCCAGTGGTTTCATGCGCTGGGTGTCATGCTGTTTCCAGGGATTTCATTCAAAGTGTATGATGCTAGTTGCCAGAGGTTTCATGTGCTGGGTGTCATGCTTGTGGCCAGGGGTTTCATAGACTGGGTGTCATGCTGATTGCCAGGTGTTTCATGCGCTGGGTGTCATGCTCATTGCCAGGGGTTAAATGCGCTGGGTGTCATGCTCATTGCCAGGGATTTTATGCGCTGGGTGTCATGCTTGTTGCCAGGGGATAAATGCACTGGGTGTCATGCTTGTTGCCAGGGGTTAAATGCACTGGATGTCATACTCGTTGCCAGGGGTTTCTTGCTCTGGGATCCATGCTCATTGCCAAGAGTAATGCTCAATGCCCGGGGTGTACACTCGCTGGCGGGCACCAGCCCACCAGCACTGCTATCCTGCTCCCCGCACCCATAGTACTCAGCTTGGGTTGGTAAATACTGTCAGGGAATGCACTATAATGTACCAGATTAATAACAGCAATGCACTGTAGAAAATACACCATAGTCCAGTATAATGTAACATATGTATAATGCATAATTCAAGTGCAGTCTGGAACCTGATCCCTAGATCAGGGGGTGGGATCCCAGAAAGTGAGGCCCACCGGGAATTTCCTCTGTACCCCTATGGGACAGTCTGACCCTGACAGTAATGAGTTAATCATGGTCCAACGATTTGCAGCCATGGACTAGACAGACACAGAGAAATCCAGGGCAGGCAGCACAGATCTGTGGTCAACAGTGAAAGCCAAGGTCATTCCATGTACAGCAATATACTGATCCCAGTCCAGCAGCGCGGTAACTGGCAGAGCCTCCGTGTGACCCTGCAGTGTGCAGTCCAGCAGTGCAGTAACTGGCAGTGCCTCCGTGGACTGCAGTGCCTCCGTGGACTGCAGTGTGCAGTCCAGTATCCCGCGGTAACTGGCAGAGCCTCCGTGTGACCCTGCAGTGTGTAGTCCAGTATCCCGCGGTAACTGGCAGTGCCTCCGTGTGATCCTGCAGTGTGCAGTCCAGTATCCCGCGGTAACTAGCAGTGCCTCCGTGTGACCCTGCAGTGTGCAGTCCAGCAGCGCAGTAACTGGCAGTGCCTCCGTGTGACCCTGCAGTGTGCAGTCCAGTATCCCGCGGTAACTGGCAGTGCCTCCGTGTGACCCTGCAGTGTGCAGTCCAGCAGCGCAGTAACTGGCAGAGCCTCCGTGTGACCCTGCAGTGTGCAGTCCAGTATCCCGCGGTAACTGGCAGTGCCTCCGTGTGACCCTGCAGTGTGCAGTCCAGTATCCCGCGGTAACTAGCAGTGCCTCCGTGTGACCCTGCAGTGTGCAGTCCAGTATCCCGCGGTAACTAGCAGTGCCTCCGTGTGATCCTGCAGTGTGCAGTCCAGTATCCCGCGGTAACTAGCAGTGCCTCCGTGTGACCCTGCAGTGTGCAGTCCAGTATCCCGCGGTAACTAGCAGAGCCTCCATGTGACCCTGCAGTGTGCAGTCCAGTATCCCGCGGTAACTGGCAGTGCCTCCGTGTGATCCTGCAGTGTGCAGTCCAGTATCACGCGGTAACTGGCAGTGCCTCCGTGTGACCCTGCAGTGTGCAGTCCAGTATCCCGCGGTAACTGGCAGTGCCTCCGTGAGATCCTGCAGTGTGCAGTCCAGTATCCCGCTCACTGCGCAACAGGCGGATGGAAGCGGAAGTAAATGGACCGCCAAGTTCTAGGAAGCTTCTTGGAATATGGAAACATTTTCCGGAAACCAAGTTATTATACAGGACACATAGGTGTATATTTACTTATAGGATTTTTAGACCACACAGCGATGTATTCCTTCATCACCCCCTGTGCCAGTGCCCCCTTATTAATGGCTGATGTACAGTGGCCACCCCCCCCATAAACCATAGTATGCCCCCCATACATCTCCCATGTACAGTATTCAGCATGACTGGTGCAGAGATTTCCTGCTGCTCGCGCCCGGGCAGACCACACCTACCACGCCGCCCAGGAACCAGCTTCACGCTGCTGTAGCCTGGGCTCCCTCCAGACTCGGGTGGTCTTCTGGTCTCTCCTCCGTCTGCCTTCTTTAAGCCCCTCTTATCCCAGCCCGGCCCCAGTGGTTTAGAGAGCTTGATAAGTGCCCTATCAACATGTTAATCAAATTACTTATGAGCCAAAATTGACGCTTTTCATTAATTATACAAGATTATTCTAATTGCAAATTCAAATTTATTCACTCTGAACAGAAGGTGTTCTGCAATGTTTCAGGGAATTTGCATATTAAATGGGGAGATTGGTGCATTATGTATGCTAATTTATGCGTATTGTCTTTATTTTTAACTGGCAGACCATATGCACGGCTGCTGCCTAAGTAGGTGAAGAAGTCGCAGGGAGTTTGATTCGCTGGCTGCTCGGAGATCTTGGCTCCGGCAGCGGTGAGGGGAGACGGCATCACCTGGTGCTTTCTCTAGTCTCATTTCCATCACCCGAGCGTCGGCTCGGTGGCTTGTGTATAAATAGATGGGATCATCGTGCCCCCTCCTCCGATCTATGGCCTAGGTCACAGGACCTTGGCAGAGTCCACAGAGAGTCCTGGAGTTAGGCCGGTGGATTTATACAGACGCCTGTTCCCAAGTTGCACCAAGTAGCCCAGTTTTGGCTGGCCACGGATTATGCAACGGTGGTTACTGCAAGTTCCACGGTTCAACCGTTGGTGGGGTATATACTATAAATACTCATCAAGCGCTATTATTGCGTGTACGGACGCTGACAGTGGGAGCGTCAGTCCTGGTATATTCCGCCGCATGGTTGTACACAAGGGAAAGGCTCTGTAGTAGCATTTCAGGCATCTGGTGCTGGTACAGTATGTAGCTGGTATTTCATGTAGTTCCTGTGTGAGATTTAGGGGGTCATTCCGAGTTGATCTCACGTAGCAACATTTTGCTGCCCGTGCGATCAACTAGACGCCACCTATGGGGGTGAGTGTATTTCTGCGAACGCTTGTGCAGCCCTGCTATGCAAAAAAGTTAGTTACTTACCCTGTGTTATCGATCCAGCGATGCAGGTCCCGGAATTGACGTCAGACATCCGCCCTCCAAACGCCTGGACACGCCTGCATTGGACTCGCCACTCCCAGAAAACGGTGTGTTGCCGGCCGGATCCGTCTTCCTCCTGTCAATCTTCTTGCGGTCGCCACTGTGACCACTTTCTTCACTAGCGGCGTCGCTACCTTGCGACGGCTGTCGCCGGGCAATGACGCACCTGCGCAATGCGGCTGCCACGCATGCGCAGTTTCGTCCTGATCGCACGGCTGTGAAGAAGCGCAGCGTGCGATCGGGTTGGAATGACCCCCTTAGTTGCTAATTTGGGTAAAAAGGCGAAAGACAGAGGTCCAGTATGCTGAATTGGCCTCAGCCCTCAGTGCTGCTGCTGGGGAGTACAGTACTATCTGGAGTGTCCTGAAGAAGCTTCGGTTGACTACACAGGCTGCAGAGTATGTGCTCGGAGCATTCAAATTAGACTGAACCACGGCTGTAAGTGTCCCTGACGTGTGCCTGGCGTAAGCCCAACGCACATATTACTGTTGCTGACCAGAAGCATCTTCTGCTCTGTGCATGGGCAGAAATGTGCAGTTTATGCGCACGCTTTTTATTTACACTAACTCAGTGGGGTAACTATAAATTTTGCTCCCTTCGGGCCAAAAAAGTTTAACCCAGTGTGACAAGTTAAAAATGCGCCACGACCCCATTAGACATTTTAAAAATAAAGAATTTGTTCCATAAAGAGGGTGTGGCCTCGCTGTAAGGGGCGTGTCCGCGCAGGAAAAGACTACCTTATACCCCAGTTTTTCAGCCTGCACTCCCAGACATTGGCCATCACAGTGGGGGGGGGGGGGGAGAATATCCTCTTTGTCAGGGGTTTCATGCTTGTTGCCAGGGGTTTCATGCTCGTTGCTAGGGGTTTCATGCTCTGGGTTCCATTCTCATTGCTAAGGGTTTCATGCTCGTTGCCAGGGATTTCATGCCTTGGGTTCCTTGCTCATTGCTATGGGTTTCATGCTCGTTGCCAGTGGTTTCATGCCTTGGGTTCCTTGCTCATTGCTATGGGTTTCATGCTCGTTGCCAGGGGTTTCATGCCTTGGGTTCCTTGCTCATTGCTATGGATTTTATGCTCATTGCCAGGGGTTTCATGCCTTGACTTCCTTCTCATTGCTATGGGTTTCATGCTCGTTGCCAGGGATTTCATGCCTTGGGTTACTTGCTCATTGCTATGGGTTTCATGCTTGTTGCCAGGGGTTTCATGCCTTGGGTTCCTTGCTCATTGCTATGGGTTTCATGCTCGTTGCCAGGGGTTTCATGCCTTGGGTTCCTTGCTCATTGCTATGAGTTTCATGCTCGTTGTCATAGGTTTCATACTCTGGGTTCCATGCTCGTTGCCAGGGGTTTTATGCTTGATGCCAGGGGTTTCATGCTCATTGTTAGGGGTTTCACAGCAGAAGATGCAGCTTTCTGCATCTTCTCCTGGCGGCGCCAGCATTCTCAACACTTCCAGGTTACACTATACCATTCTGCTTCCCTGACAGTTGCTAGAGGTACAATAGGATCTCTCCCATTTGTCTCCTCCTATGTGATGGACATTTTTGGAGGAACATTTGCAGCTGATTACATGTGGACGGCTAGACTGCATGTGATCTGCATAAACACTGGCGGGAGCATCAGCGCCGGTGCCTCCAAGCCATTGCAGGGTCTGTGGGGGCTGATGCTACACCACTGCAGTAACTGGCACCGACTTTGTGGCTGGTCTGCTTATGTATAACAATGTTATGTGTGACCCACACCATAAGTCATTGCAGGCCCCCTATGTATAACAATGTTATGTGTGACCCACACAATAAGTCATTGCAGGCCCCCTATGTATAACAATGTTATGTGTGACCCACACAATAAGTCATTGCAGGCCCCCTATGTATAACAATGTTATGTGTGACCCACACAATAAGTCACTGCAGGCCCCCTATGTATAACAATGTTATGTGTGACCCACACAATAAGTCATTGCAGGCCCCCTATGTATAACAATGTTATGTGTGACCCACACAATAAGTCATTGCTGATCTCCTATGTATAACAATGTTATGTGTGACCCACACAATAAGTCATTGCAGGCCCCCTATGTATAACAATGTTATTTGTGACCCACATAAGTCATTGCAGACTCCCTATGTATAACAATGTTATGTGTGACCCACACAATAAGTCATTGCTGACCTCCTATGTATAACAATGTTATCTGTGACCCACACAATAAGTCATTGCAGGCCCCCTATGTGTAACAATGTTATGTGTGACCCACACAATAAGTCATTGCTGACCTCCTATGTATAACAATGTTATGTGTGACCCACATAAGTCATTGCAGACTCCCTATGTATAACAATGTTATGTGTGAACCGCACAATAAGTAGTTGCTGACCTCCTATGTATAACAATGTTATATGTGACCCACACAATAAGTCATTGCTGACCTCCTATGTATAACAATGTTATGTGTGACCCACACAATAAGACATTGCAGGCCCCCTATGTATAACAATGTTATGTGTGACCCACAAAGTCATTGCAGACTCCCTATGTATAACAATGTTATGTGTGACCCACACAATAAGTAATTGCATGCCCCCTATGTACTGTATAACAATGTTATGTGTGACCCACACAATAAGTCATAGCAGACCCCCCATGTGTAACAATGTTATGTGTGACCCAAACAATAAGTCATTGCAGGCCCCCTATGTATAACAATGTTATGTGTGACCGACACAATAAGTCATTGCAGGCCCCTATGTATAACAATGTTATGTGTGACCCACACAATAAGTCATTGCAGGCCCCCTATGTATAACAATGTTATGTGTGACCCACACAATAAGTCACTGCAGGCCCCCTATGTATAACAATGTTATGTGTGACCCACACAATAAGTAATTGCAGGCCCCCTATGTATAACAATGTTATGTGTGACCCACACAATAAGTCATTGCAGGCCCCCTATGTATAACAATGTTATGTGTGACGCACACAATAAGTCATTGCAGGCCCCCTATGTATAACAATGGTATGTGTGACCCACACAATAAGTTATTAAACAAGAAGAAATTAACAGCATAAAACAAAACCTGAAAAAATCAGGAATAAGAAATACACTACTTTAAGATGTTACAGTACCTACCTACATAGGGTGCGTCACCTTCCTCAATACTGTGAGCCAGATACCTACCTCCACAGCATGTGACACCTACCTCCATAGTGTGTGCACTTTTGAACACTCAAGGTGCTGTGTGGCAAGGTGCAGGGTGCACCAGGGGTTTCCTGGTTTACTGGAGGCAAAACACACCAGGGAGCATCAGACTGCACCCACAGGGACATATGTAAGTAAGTGAGGGAGATTTATGTGGTGGAGAGCGCAGTGATAAGATCTGTACATGTCACTGGCTGCGCAGCGGTGTCAGAGGTCAGTCGCTCAGCACTGTGACACACTTCTCCCGAAGGACAAACAGGGCTTCCCATGGTATCTGAGGTCTGTCTGGGCGGGCGATTGGCACAGCCCGTTCCCTCCTAGCCCCACCAGTGCCACGTGCTGTATAACTGATTGCATCATTGTGGCATGAGATAATATACAGCCACTCTGTGATACGCTGCCAGCTGGCAGACGTTGTGCAGGGCATATGGGCACACAGGTGGGAATATAGGTTGTACTGTTTGTGTATAAACATTGGCACACAGCTCGGCTGCGATGTATAAATATGTGTGCGTCTCTATAGCATGTTTTTATGTCTTACCATATGTCAGCGCGCCGACATGCCCACGTGTGTCTCCTTCAGGCGACACAGCAGCCATGTATAATTCACGGAGCGGTGCCCAGGACAGGCTGTGTCGTCCCAGCACTATAAATATTTCATGACTCCTGGAAGCCTGTGGGAATGGATCTGTCTGGCTCGTGTCTCTGTCTGGCTGCTGCTCAGTGATTTTCTCTCCATATCCTCCTTCCTGTGTCTGCAGCGTCCTCTGCCATCTCTATCACACTAACGTTGGCCTGTTCCTACACTCGCAGCTCTTCTACGCCTCAGGAACACTCCTTCTAAGAGTTCTGAGACCCAAACTTATAAATAAGTCTTCGATTGTCAAATGCAACCTGAGTTTCCTGAATTAAATGGCTCCTTCCTCTCTCTTCTGGAAGAGGAGAACATGTAGAAGGTAGTCTGAGCGACTGCTCAACGGCACAATTGTCTCGTCCACCCAGTGGAGACTCGTTGACCAGTATACTGGTGGACAGATGTCCTCTGTGGCCTGAGTATGGGTGGATGTCTCAGGCAGAGTTATGTGTGTCCTTTGGGGTTTGTAGGAATATTATGCCTGGACCTTCGGAGTGACCGCCATCACCAGAGCTGAGTGACCAGCCTTTATCATACCTCCCAACATGACCCTCTTCAGGAGGGACACAATGCTCTACTTCTGGACTTCCCTCTTCATTTATGACTGACGGAACCTGTGTTGAACAGGTGAATGGATAAGAAATGTGTTTCAGCACAGGTGATGGCAGTCATACAGTAAGAGGGAAATCCAGGAGCAGAGCATGGTGTCCCTCCTGGAGAGGGTCATGTTGGGAGGTATGCTTTGTTGGTCTCCACCACACCAGCAGGACCAGGACTGGCCAGCCACAGTCACACCTTATGTGAATCCTAGGTGATTTATTCCCAGGTCCTACCCAACACAGTTGGGGCTATATTAGGAGCTGGACGGAGACGTGGCTGCATCTTATGGTGGTCGCCCGTCTGCTACTTTATGCAAACGCTGCTACAAAGCCCTTCCCTGGTGTACATCCGTGCTAGGCCTGAGACGCCCACTGCCAGCTTCCATATATGCCATAATACCGCCTGGTGCAGCTGTACACACCAGCATCCATCGCACCATGGAAACTGAGTGACCTCGCTCTGGTGCCGGCGCGGTCCCCCAGGCGCACGCAATAGTGATTGACACATAGATCTGTGCAACAAGGGCAGTAATGTAAGTGCAGCTACAGGAGCTGACAGGTGAGGGGAACAGAGACATGTGCTTAGTACATGGGAAAGATACCCTTAATTATTCATGTTATTGTGCTTTCATGTGGCGGGGCGGTAAGTGCTGCAGCCATTTCCCGGAAAGCGGAGAGTGCACGGGCTCCTGGACAAAGGGGCCGCGCCGAGTATCTGTTTTATAGCTAAGAAATGTATCTAGTTATATATAGATGAAAAGTCCAAACGCCGTATAAAATATCTGTGTTTTTATCTCTACGGTGTGTTATCTCTTTATACGTCACTTACTGTATGTCCGTCTGACTTACCTGACAGGAAATAGCTGTCTTACAGATGAATAAATTCATGACGGGATGCATACGTTATGCTGGTGATCATGCAGTCGACACACAGTAGGCTACGTTGACTGCATAATGTCAACATTTACTCTATATCGACATAGTACATGCACAACGTGGACTTGTAACATGTCAACACCACCACCATATTCACAATGTCAGCATCTAACCATAATGCAAATGCTGACATCATAACTTTCAACGCTCTGGATTTGGCATAGTGACTGCTGGTAAATAGTGCCAGATTTAGAAGGGGGGGGGGGGGGGGTTACGTACCCCCGGGTACCCCCTCTCTCAGGGGACCCCCGGCCGGAGCTGCAGTATAGGGACACTTCTGTCCATCTCCAGGCTCCACCCCCAGCAGCAGCAGCACTCCCAGCAGTAGCGTGACGGAGGGGGCCCCAATGCCTTTATTGCTCGAGGCCCGCTGAAAGCTTTATCCAGCCCTGCATGCAATACCTGCGGCGGGCGTGCAATTACCCAGTACAGGCCCGCACATCTTACCAGCAGCGCTACAAGGACTCATTGTAACTGGAGAAGAGTGACAAGTACAAAATTAGGGGCATATGTACTAAGCCTTGCAGAGAGATAAAGTAGAGAGAGAGAGAAAGTAGCAGCCAATCAGCTCCTACCTGCCATGTTACAGCCTGTGTTTGAAACAGGCACTTTGAAGCTCATCTATTAACGAGTGATAACACTTGTGGATCTGGTAAATGGGGCTCCGGCCAATCAGCTCTCAACTGTCACGGGTCCAGCTCCTGTCATGTGTTCATTTCCTGTTATGTGTTTGAACATTGACAGTTGGGAGCTAATTGGCTGGAGCACCATTTATCCGTCACAATGAGTTTTATCACTAGTTGATAAATGGGTCCTTTTATATCTCTCAACTTTATCTCTCTCCGAGGTTTAGTACGTCGGCCCCATAACCACTTCCCTGGCTTATTTATTTTTTTCAAAATGTAATTAACATTTTTTAATACTTTTTATTATTTACGATGTAGATTTACAATATCTATTTAAAAGCCGCAGATTAGTGACAGCGATTTGACGCTGCTGCGTACGACTCTGAATAAGCCCCAATTTGCGCACGTGCAGCCAACATGTGCGCAGGCGCCCATTACCAAGAGGGCGATATCTGCTGTGGTAACCTCTTAGTACATCACGGGAATATTGAATGTGAAAGTCCTCAGAACATGGTTAATAAATGCGATTGTGGCAGTGATAGAAACGCTTCCTTGCGGCAGTGTGTCGGTAACAGCCGCCACTATACGTCTCTGAGCGCCCGCCGCGCCCGCCTCACCCGCCCATTGTTTGTCTTGTAGGTTCTTCTTAAAGTTCTTCCTGAAATGCAACCAGAACTGTCTGAAGAACGCCGGGAACCCGCGGGACATGAGGAGGTTTCAGGTGAGTGCAGAACCGCAGCTCAGTCACTCTGTATATGGCATGTCCCAGGAGAGGTAGGTGGCCATCACCGGAAATGTCACACTTACCCCAGAGGAAGAGGCCAGTGACCGGGCGTTAGGCCAGTGAGACACATGGTTTCTTCATTTATCTCCTCTTATTCTCCTGGGTGTCTTGTGCTGCTATGTAAGTACATACGGAGAGGCAGACATCTATCCTGCAGACACTGCTTGCTAAGCTGTACATGTATTCTCCAGTACCAGGGTGGAAGCCACCATGGTGGCAGCTGAGAGGCATTCCTGTGATCCTGGCGTCCCACGGTAGGGCCTTAGTCAATCACGTGATCATGGTATCCCTGTGGCCCTCTCGCTGACCATCTATGCTCCATTTCTGCCGCGTTTCCCAGTCAGTCATAATAAATACTGCAATGCAGCCTGAGGCGTCCATCCCTTCCAGGAAGGTTTGACATAACCTGATCTCATTAGGAATAACTGATGCTCCATCTTTATGAAGGATCTCATTTGGTATTAGCCTGGTGTATCATCGATGTATTGTGTACACAGTTCATGTGAAGGTCAGGTGTGCACTATTGTACTACAAGTAGAGATATGCACGGACCCCCGTGTTTTTGTCTCTAATTCATCGTCCGGTTTTGTCAAAACCACCCTCAAGAATTTTGGTTCAAATTGGAATTTTGGTTCGAATTAGAATTTTGGTTCGGATTGGAATTTTGGTTCAGATTAGAATTTTGGTTCGAATTTGAATTTTGGTTCGGATTAGAATTCCAGTTCGGTTTAAAATCGATTAAAAAAATCGATAATCATTGATAAAAATGGATAAAAACAAATAAAATCATGTAATTTTTACAATCCAAAACCCTAAATTCAGATTCAAAATCCAAATTCAGAACCGTGGGATGATTCGAATCAGAACTCGGTTTGGATCAGATTTTTCTCGAGGAATCCGGACTGGGTTTTTGTTCAGTTTGAATGCACAAAATTCAGATTGATGCAGATCCAAACCACACATCTCCAATTATATGTGTAGATGTTTTATTATTGAATATGTAGCAGTTGCATTATTACATGTGCAGCTGTTATATTACTGTATGTGTAGCAGTTGTATTACTGTATGTGTAGCAGTTGTATTACTGTATGTGTAGCAGTTGCATTATTACATGTGTAGCAGTTGTATTATTATTTCTGTAGCAGTTGTATTACAGTATGTGTAGCAGTTGCATTATTACATGTGTAGCAGTTGAATTATTATATATGTAGCAGTTGTATTATTATATGTGTAGCAGTTGTTGTATTATTATATGTGTAGCAGTTGTATTACTGTACGTGTAGCAGTTGTATTATTACATGTGTAGCAGTTGTATTATTACATGTGTATCAGTTGTATTATATGTGTAGCAGTTGTATTATTATGTGTAGCAGTTGTATTATTATTATATATGTAGCAGTTGTATTATTATGTGTAGCAGTTGTATTATTATTATACACGTAGCAGTTGTATTATTATGTGTAGCAGTTGTATTATTATTATACGTGTAGCAGTTGTATTATTATATGTGTAGCAGTTGTATTACTGTACGTGTAGCAGTTGTATTATTATATGTGTAGCAATTGCATTATTACATGTGTAGCAGTTGTATTATTATGTGTAGCAGTTGTATTATTATTATACGTGTAGCAGTTGTATTACTGTACGTGTAGCAGTTGTATTATTATATGTGTAGCAGTTGCATTATTACATGTGTAGCAGTTGTATTATTTATTATGTGTAGCAGTTGTATTATTATTATACGTGTAGCAGTTGTATTACTGTACGTGTAGCAGTTGTATTATTATATGTGTAGCAGTTGCATTATTACATGTGTAGCAGTTGTATTATTATGTGTAGCAGTTGTATTATTATTATACGTGTAGCAGTTGTATTACTGTACGTGTAGCAGTTGTATTATTACATGTGTAGCAGTTGTATTATTACATGTGTATCAGTTGTATTATATGTGTAGCAGTTGTATTATTATGTGTAGCAGTTGTATTATTATTATATATGTAGCAGTTGTATTATTATGTGTAGCAGTTGTATTATTATTATACACGTAGCAGTTGTATTATTATGTGTAGCAGTTGTATTATTATTATACGTGTAGCAGTTGTATTATTATATGTGTAGCAGTTGTATTACTGTACGTGTAGCAGTTGTATTATTATATGTGTAGCAATTGCATTATTACATGTGTAGCAGTTGTATTATTATGTGTAGCAGTTGTATTATTATTATACGTGTAGCAGTTGTATTACTGTACGTGTAGCAGTTGTATTATTATATGTGTAGCAGTTGCATTATTACATGTGTAGCAGTTGTATTATTTATTATGTGTAGCAGTTGTATTATTATTATACGTGTAGCAGTTGTATTACTGTACGTGTAGCAGTTGTATTATTATATGTGTAGCAGTTGCATTATTACATGTGTAGCAGTTGTATTATTTATTATGTGTAGCAGTTGTATTATTATTATACGTGTAGCAGTTGTATTACTGTATGTGTAGCAGTTGCATTATTACATGTGTAGCAGTTGTATTATTATGTGTAGCAGTTGTATTATTATTATACGTGTAGCAGTTTTATTCTTATATGTGTAGCAGTTGTATTACTGTATGTGTAGCAGTCAGTGTCGGACTGGGGCATGTAGGGCCCACCGGGGGAATACAGTGGTAGGGGCCCATGTTTAGGGGTGTGGTCAGTCTCTAGAGGGGGTGTGCCCAGCCACCACATTGGTTTGCCTAACCATTTTGCAAGTGTTGGTCCCCTAGATAAATATATACAGTAAATACTGTAGTGCATGCAAGATAATGTACTAGATTAGTAACAGCACAGTCTGGAACCTGATCCCTAGAGGAGGGGGTGGGCCTCCAGGTAGTAGGGCCCACCGGTGGTTTCCCCTGCACCCCTGTGGGCCAGTCCAACCCTGGTAGCAGTTATATTATTGTATGTGAGGTATTATTAATGCTCTGGCAGTGCTCTTGGGGTTAAGTCCCCGGGATACAGTGTGGTGGATCTGACGAGGAACTTCAGCTATTTTCTCACAGCGGGGCTCGACTGCTCATTAGGGGGCTCCTTAAAGAGCTGATAATTATGGCATTCTAACGTGATTAGCATCCCACTTCATTTACATTGCTTAAAGTAGGAAGCGCGCACCGCCTGCCTGATCACGTCCTACACTGAGGGTCCCCCGTCCCTTCCCTCACACGTCTCTGCGGCAGGAAGTCCTGAGCGACACTGGACCGTATATATGTGGCGGATGTACAGTGGGGCGCACTATGCACCAAATCCTCAGGGGTCACGTGCCTGAGGAAGATGCAGTGTGGGCAGCGCGCAGAGCTGGCTTTTATTACTGCTCCTTATTACATTAACTCCTGTTATTCCCTCGTCACAGGTCGTGGTTTCCACAACCATCAATGTGGACGGCCATGTGCTCGCTGTGTCCGATAATATGTTTGTGCACAATAACTCCAAGCATGGGCGCCGTGCACGTAGACTGGACCCTACAGAAGGTGGGTCACTCACTATATTACTATATATATATATATATATATATATATATATATATAATACTACTACTACACGGCCGAGTCACATTATTATGACCCCCAGCTAATAGCCGGAGCAACCGCTGTGTGCGGCACGGACAGCAGCTAGACGGGATGAGCTGCCATATTAGACACACGTCTGGTAGCCCCCAGGTCACTGACGGTGAGCTGCTCCTCTGTAGTGTGTCGGTCGTCCCTCACGCACCTTCATAGCCGACGTTTCCCTCTCACATCACTGGCACGTGGCGCTCCACAGTTTCCACGTCATTTAATTGGCAGTGGTGCCATTTGTCCAGTCACCATACACCTTCACCGCAGCAGCACGCGGACAGGTCACACACTGCGCTGTGTCAGACATACCGCCGCCCTTGGCCCGAAAGCCAATAATAATCCCTTCCTGTAACCCGGATAAATCTCCCCTTTTACCCACGACAGCAACGAGTGATAGGTGTGCAGACGGCCTATCCCACACCTTATATACCCACCAAGCCAGCGCACGTCATGTGACGCACTTCATGTAGGAGATGGTCATAATAACGTGACTCCACCGTGTATATAACACTGCTATATATAATGCTTCCTCCGCCCAATGCAGGAGGTGTGTCTGTATATTCCTTTCAATAGAACCTCCTCCAGCCTCTATAGAAACAGCCTGTACCGTATATAGGGAGTAATTCTGAGTTGATCGCACCAGGAATTTTGTTAGCATTTGGGCAAAACCATGTGCACTGCAGGTGGGGCAGATGTAACATGTGCAGAGAGAGTTAGATTTAGGTGGGTTTTAGATTTCAGCTTGAACAAACCCCACCCAAACCTAACTCTCTCTGCACATGTTACATCTGCCCCACCTGCAGTGCACATGGTTTTGCCCAACTGCTAACAAATTCGCTGCTGTGATCAGGTCTGAATTAGGCCCACTGTCTGGTCACCTTTGTGATCTCTGAGGACAGTATGTCACGTCCCGGCACTGGTGACCACAGCCTACATCTGATACTACAATAAAGCCCGGATGACTATTCATAGCAGTGTAAGATGAGGATGATTAGACAGCTACACCGGAACGTGATTGGCTTCCTCTGAGCGATGATAAACATTACTCTTATCCTATATTCGGATTAATAAGCCTACATCAGACTAGGGGCAAAGAGGGCCAATGTAAGCCCACATCACTGAGTACATTGTACAAGAAAAGGAGCAATGCCTATGCCAGTGCTAACGAAGAGCAGAATGGTAGAGCTGATGTATATGCTTCCCCTCTTCCAAAATGTAATGGTGCTCTATGCAAAGCATTATATGGTGCAGGTTACATAGCCTCACACTATGACATTATAATAGACAGCAAATTTTATGACACTGTTTATAATGTATCAATCAGTGATGACGAAGAGGAATCCATCATAAAACTAGATACAAATTTTAGTCACTAGAATTAGTAAAAGTTTAAGGGGTCTATTCATGAAGCAGTGGAAAGAGTGGAGAAGTGAGCCAGTGGAGAAGTTGCCCATGGCAACCAATCAGCATTGAAGTAACATTTATAATTTGTATACTATACAATTGTTCGGAACAGCTGATTGGTTGCCATGGACGACTTCTCCACTGGCTCACTTCTTCACTCTTCACGGCTTCATGAATAGACCCCTTACAATGTTGCCAGCCCAATGCACAAACATGGGAAACACAGCTACCCCATCCCTCGCACCCCCAAATTACAGTTAATCAGGACTAATGGGTCTATTTACTAAACCTTGGATGGAGATAAAGTGTAGAGAGATAAAGTAGCAGCCAATCAGCTCTTAACTGCCATGTTACAGGCTGGGTTTGAAAAATGACAGGAGCTGATTGGCTGGTACTTTATCTCCTTTCACTTTATCTCCATCCAAGGTTTAGTAAATAGACCCCTAAGTGAGACCCCTACTTGTGGCCACTATTGTGTACTGACAACCAGATGTTTTTGAGAGGGTCATTGGAAAGCTATAAACCAAGAGCGTAACAAGACCCCTTCCACCCAAGGCTGCTTCTTCTCCACCGGTGTGAACCCTTTCTCCTCTTACTGGTGTCCACTCTTATACACATAACGTATATTTGTTAAGATTTAGTAAGATGAGTAACATGAAACGCCCATGCTAATCCTGGGTATAAAAATAAGGCAGTGGTTCTGAAACGCGGTCCTCAAAGCACCTCAACGGTCCAGGTTTTAAGTATCTCCATGGCTCAGCACAGATGGTTAAATCAAATTGACTGAGGTGCTGTACTAAGTAAGTCACCTGTGGCCAAGCATGGTTATACTTAAAACCTGGACTGTTGAGGTGCCTTGGGGACCGCATTTGAGTACATCTGGTATATATTATATATTCAGGCTTTGTGCTGATTGGCTGTTGGAATGAGACGCTGGCTGCGATGTGGAATTATTCTACATTCTCTGTGTAACATTCTTTATAACCTTCTCCCCTGACATGTGTGTGAAGCAGCCACTCCCTGCATCAAAGCCATCAGCCCCAGCGAAGGATGGACCACGGGGGGAGCCACAGTCATCCTGATAGGAGACCACTTTTTTGATGGGCTGCAGGTGGTGTTTGGCACGATGCTGGTGTGGAGTGAGGTAGGTCACTAATCACAGACTGAGAGTGAGATCCTGAGAGGAGAGGTGGCCCTGCTGTTCACAGTATTACCCCAGGGTAACATGTATGATCTGGTCCTCAGCTGAAGGTGAGATCTTGGGAGGAGAAGTGGCCCAGCTGGTTACAGTATTACCCTGGGGTAACATGTATGATCTGGTCCTCAGCTGAAGGTGAGATCCTGGGAGTAGAAGTTGCCCAGCTGGTTACAGTATTACCCCGGGGTAACATGTCTGATCTGGTACTCAGCTGGAGGTGAGATCCTGGGCGGAGAAGTGGCCCAGCTGGTTACAGTATTACCCTGGGGTAACATATGATCTGGTCCTCAGTTTGAGGTGAGATCCTGAGAGAAGAAGTGGCCCTGCTCTTCACAGTATTATCCCAGGGTAACATGTATGATCTGGTCCTCAGCTGGAGGTGAGATCCTGAGATGAGAAGTTGCCCAGCTGGTTACAGTATTACCCTGGGGTAACATTTATGATCTGGTCCTCAGCTTGAGGTGAGATCCTGGGAGGAGAAGTGGCCCAGCTGGTTACAGTATTACCCTGGGGTAACATGTATGATCTGGTCCTCAGCTTGAGGTGAGATCCTGAGATGAGAAGTTGCCCAGCTGGTTACAGTATTACCCTGGGGTAACATGTATGATCTGGTCCTCAGCTTGAGGTGAGATCCTGGGAGGAGAAGTGGCCCAGCTGGTCATAATATTTCCCCGGGGTAACATATGATCTGGTACTCAACTGGAGGTGAGATCATGGGAGGAGATGTGAATTAGCTTGTATTGACCACCATAAGGTCCTCCGATGGTCTTAAAATAATTTATTTGTCCCCTCATGGATGGTAGATTTCAGTGTGAGAGAGCTTTGTGTACAGCTGAATGGTAATCTCTCCTCTTTACAGTTAATTACCCCCCATGCTATCCGAGTGCAGACACCCCCGAGGCACATCCCTGGAGTGGTGGAGGTCACACTGTCCTACAAATCCAAGCACTTCTGCAAAGGAGCTCCGGGACGATTTGTCTACACAGGTGAGAATGCTTGTGCGTGTTTTCCATGGAACATCAATGTTTTGCGGCCCGTGTTGTAGTTATACATCAGTGCCGCGTTATATTCGGTAATACCGCAGCTATACAGGTCACTGTCCCGAGCCATCTACGGGGACTAGACTTGGTGCACCCATATCACATATCAAAGCGTCTGAGGCATCTACTCAAGTAAGCGTGGGAGGAGACATGCAACCACTCACCACACAGTTCCCTAGGTGAAGAGTATTTGTGTCATTTGGTCTTATGATTTTGTGACACCCTTATACTATAATGTACCATAGGAGAAGGTGTGAATACTACTGTGCTTGTGTTAATAAGGTTATTTCTATACTTCTGAGGGATCTCTTGTCCATCTCACCCTAAGCATGATAGATGACCTCTATGATCTTGATGTAGGGCTCTAATGAGACAGATGGTCTCTTAAGTAAGTTTAGGAGAAATCCGTTTGCTCTGTAATGTACATACATGTAAGGAGAACATGAATAATTCTGAAGGCCGGGATCTCAGTCTCTTCATGGCGAAGAGTTTAGAAGGCTGAAGAATCTCTGTCTTTTGTCTTGGAGCATTACCAAATGTGTGAAATGCAGCTGCTAAGAGGGAATGGGTTGTCCTGCCAGGAAGACTTCTGACTACTGCAAGGAGCATTATATTATTACTGACCACTGACTGCAACCCACGGCCACCACCAGGCCTGAGAGAGCTGCCTATCCCGTCACTGCTCCTCTCTCCTGTGATCCGTAGCCAGCTAGACCTGGAGTGTAGGGAAGCTAGACCTGGAGTGTAGGGAAGCTAGACCTGGAGTGTAGGGAAGCTAGACCTGGAGTGTAGGGAAGCTAGACCTGGCGTGTAGGGAAGCTAGACCTGGAGTGTTTGGAAGCTAGACCTGGAGTGTAGGGAAGCTAGACCTGGAGTGTAGGGAAGCTAGACCTGGAGTGTATGGAAGCTAGACCTGGAGTGTAGGGAAGCTAGACCTGGAGTGTAGGGAAGCTAGACCTGGAGTGTAGGGAAGCTAGACCTGGAGTGTAGGGAAGCTAGACCTGGAGTGTATGGAAGCTAGACCTGGAGTGTATGGAAGCTAGACCTGGAGTGTAGGGAAGCTAGACCTGGAGTGTATGGAAGCTAGACCTGGAGTGTAGGGAAGCTAGACCTGGAGTGTAGGGAAGCTAGACCTGGAGTGTATGGAAGCTAGACCTGGAGTGTATGGAAGCTAGACCTGGAGTGTATGGAAGCTAGACCTGGAGTGTATGGAAGCTAGACCTGGAGTGTATGGAAGCTAGACCTGGAGTGTTTGGAAGCTAGACCTGGAGTGTATGGAAGCTAGACCTGGAGTGTATGGAAGCTAGACCTGGAGTGTTTGGAAGCTAGACCTGGAGTGTATGGAAGCTAGACCTGGAGTGTAGGGAAGCTAGGAAGCTAGACCTGGAGTGTATGGAAGCTAGATCTGGAGTGTAGGGAAGCTAGACCTGGAGTGTAGGGAAGCTAGACCTGGAGTGTAGGGAAGCTAGACCTGGAGTGTAGGGAAGCTAGACCTGGAGTGTAGGGAAGTTAGACCTGGAGTGTAAGGAAATCCTGATGAGCTCTAGTAACTGTAATAGCACCATATGGTTTATTTTATTATCGTTAGATTGTGCGCTCATAATGGGGCGGATTTGGAGGCGCACGCAGGTGCTACTGATGCACCCATTGTGGCAACATGGTAGACTGCGCCAGCTCTGCTTCAGGTGCGATTTTGCCGTCTGAACATGGCTGCCTGTGTCAGTACAACTGCATCTATGGAAGCGGCCGCTGACCATAACACACCGCATCTGGCTAACCACTCCGGCCTTACCTCCCAGGAACGCCCACTGAAAATCATCTCTTTGCGTGCAATTTCCATCTTTGTCTTAGAGCGTTAACCAGAGCCGGCCCTAACCAATATGATGCCCTAGGCAAGATTTTGGCTGGTGCCCCCTAGCACCGCCGCTAGTTCTGCAGGAGATGCCTGGCATGAGTCAGCTGGCAGCTCTGCTAACGTCGGGCGCCTTTTGTTTATGAAAATGCATCATATTATTTGCAGTACTATGTGGCTAGGATGCACAAGCAGCTTCTGCTGATTAAAATGATATGCGGCATGCCTATATGCTGTGTGCAACTGCGGCTGTATCTGCATACGAAATGCTACATTACAGTGATTTCCAGGAATACACACAACGTAGCATTTCATATGCAGATACAGCCGCAGTCACACACAGAATATAGGCATGCTGCATATCATTTTAATCAGCAGAAGCTGCTGGTGCCCCTAAGCATACCAAATGCCCTAGGGATTTGCCTTGTTTGCATATGCCTAAGGCCGGCTTTGGCGTTAACCATCCGGAAGCATGCGCAGCATGACTAGGACGCACGTGCAAACTGAACACCTAGTCAGCTTGCTTCCGACGTCGAAACCGTGTGCAGCAGGCCCAGTATGTTTCCCATTGGAGGTGACAGATACAACAGCACTCACATTTGCCGATGTCACATCAGATGTGACACCGTGCCAGATCCCCCTGTAAAAGGTATCGTTCATACACACTGAACGATATTGTTTGCTTATCGCCAGTGCATGCCGTCTTGTACAATATCTTTAGAAAGATATTGTATGTCATTAATGACCTGCAGGAGTGCGCATCGTTAACGACACTGAGTGTACACACTGGACGAGATTGTAAAATATCTCGCTCGGAATGGCCCTTCTGAGCGATATCTCTGATTTTCTCGTCTCGTGTGTAAGGGAGGTGAATGCAGAAGATCTCTGCTTTTAATAAGGTTTCTGCAGTCTATTTTTCCCCACTAATTAAAATCCTCCAGTTGATAATAAAATGATTTGCAAATTAATCCGAAACACAGGTGCGTTTTGACCCGTTTTTATCCGATTCCGACGGATCGTTCCGATAAATCGGATGAAAAGTGGCCAAATCGTCTGTGTTTGACATGCGATTGGATCCGATGCGCGTTCCCGTGCGCATCGGATCGGACCCTACAGATCCCATGTGCAGCACATAGGGTAAATCGGATGTAGGGCCATCAGCGGCACATCGCGGGTGCTTTTTAAGCACCTGATGAGATTGATCTGATGCAAATCGCATGTGAAAAATGTCACACCAAGCGCCAAATCTAATAGTAAGGAACAATAGAATGTGTTTCTTCTCAGCCAGGACGCAGGCGGTGGTGACGGACGTAAGGCGCTACTGAGTATGTTGGAGATATACAAATAATGTTACTAAGGAGCGCCCTGTAAAATGATAGCGCTACAGAGAGAGACAGACGTCTGTATAAAGTTATTTTGTGCAACAATAAGGGGGAAGAGGACGGTAACCCTGGAGACTTGCAGTGACACGCATGTTTAGAGGAAATCCTGTGTAAATGGCTGTCGCTGTGGTATAGGGCGGCAGATGTGCAGCGTGTTACTCCGCCTGTGTACCAGGAACCCGTTTTACAGTCTCCTCATGTCAGTGTGTGGAGACGCAGACAGATCACAGGGAGAGAAGCCGCGCTAATAGGGCGCCCATGTTTAGTCTGAATCCGACCATTTATCTTCATTCTGGGGTGCAACGAGATGACACGTCCGGGAGGGGGTGTAGGTCAGGGGTCAGGATAAGCCGCTCTCCCCCCTCCCTTCGGGATATCATCACGCCATTACTCATAGATTGCCGAGAAGGAAAAGGCTTATTGATCATGTGCTGGGAAGAGATATCACAGAGAAATGATGTCAGGGAGGAGGGGTGAGCTGTAATCATACACACAAGGGCAGTGCGGCCTGTCCTGGCGCCTGAGGGGTTAATGACCCAGCCCTGGAGGGGCCTAATCCTCAAACCGGGAATGAGCCGTGTTACCCAAGTACAAGGCTGCCTGGAGCCAGGACCATGATCCGGAGAACACATTTATTTCTATCATTGCAGCACAGCTGTCATGAAAATCCAGAAAACATGGCCTGCTGTTGTCTCCCAAAGACAAAAACTGTATAGGCGTCACATCTCAAAATAAAGAGAAAAATGTGTTCAGGAACGCCAATAAGACACAAAGCTCCTCGCACAGCACGTGTGACATGTGGGCCTATCATTGCATGGACACGTGTCAGGGATGGCAGTACCTGGGGGATGTGGACTTCATCATCTCCTGACAGAAGGCGCTGGTGCCCTGAGTGTTGGCTCGGGGCAAATACGCTCAAAAACAAGAATTCATTCTGTACGACAGCATAATGACAATGGAATGGAAGAGGCCTCCATGTCTGAGTGCCGTCTCCCCGTGTTCCCCATGTCTGAGTGCCGTATACCCGTGTTCCCCGTGTCTGAGTGCTGTCTTCCCGTGTTCCCCATGTCTGAGTGCTGTCTCACCGTGTTCCCCATGTCTGAGTGCTGTCTCCCCGTGTTCCCCATGTCTGAGTGCTGTCTCCCTGTGTTCCCCGTGTCTGAGTGCTGTCTCCCCGTGTTCCCCATGTCTGAGTGCTGTCTACCCATGTTCCACATGTCTGAGTGCTGTCTACCCGTGTTCCCCATGTCTGAGTGCTGTCTCACCGTGTTCCCCATGTCTGAGTGCTGTCTCCCCGTGTTCCCCATGTCTGAGTGCTGTCTCCCTGTGTTCCCCGTGTCTGAGTGCTGTCTCCCCGTGTTCCCCATGTCTGAGTGCTGTCTACCCATGTTCCACATGTCTGAGTGCTGTCTACCCGTGTTCCCCATGTCTGAGTGCTGTCTACCCGTGTTCCCCGTGTCTGAGTGTTGTCTCACCGTGTTCCCCATGTCTGAGTGCTGTCTACCCATGTTCCCCATGTCTGAGTGCTGTCTCCCCGTGTTCCCCATGTCTGAGTGCTGTCTACCCGTGTTCCCCATGTCTGAGTGCTGTCTACCCGTGTTCCCCGTGTCTGAGTGTTGTCTCACTGTGTTCCCCGTGTCTGAGTGCTGTCTCACCGTGTTCCCCATGTCTGAGTGCTGTCTACCCATGTTTCACATGTCTGAGTGCTGTCTACCCGTGTTCCCCGTGTCTGAGTGTTGTCTCCCCGTGTTCCCCATGTCTGAGTCCTGTCTACCCATGTTCCCCGTGTCTGAGTGCTGTCTGCCCGTGTTCCCCATGTCTGAGTGCTGTCTCACCGTGTTCCCCGTGTCTGAGTGCTGTTTCACCGTGTTCCCCATGTCTGAGTGCTGTCCACATGTGTTCCCCATGTCTGAGTGCTGTCTACCCGTGTTCCCTCTGCCTGAGTGCTGTCTACCCGTATTCCCTGTGTCTGAGTGTTGTCTACCTGTGTTCCCCATGTCTGAGTGCTGTCTTCCCGTGTTCCCCGTGTCGGAGTGCTGTCTACCCGTGTTCCCTCTGCCTGAGTGCTGTCTACCCGTGTTCCCTCTGCCTGAGTGCTGTCTCCCTGTGTTCCCCGTGTCTGAGTGCTGTCTCCCCGTGTTCCCCATGTCTGAGTGCTGTCTACCCATGTTCCCCATGTCTGAGTGCTGTCTACCCGTGTTCCCCGTGTCTGAGTGTTGTCTCACCGTGTTCCCCATGTCTGAGTACTGTCTACCCATGTTCCCCATGTCTGAGTGCTGTCTCCCCGTGTTCCCCATGTCTGAGTGCTGTCTACCCATGTTCCACATGTCTGAGTGCTGTCTACCCGTGTTCCCCATGTCTGAGTGCTGTCTACCCGTGTTCCCCGTGTCTGAGTGTTGTCTCACTGTGTTCCCCGTGTCTGAGTGCTGTCTCACCGTGTTCCCCATGTCTGAGTGCTGTCTACCCATGTTCCACATGTCTGAGTGCTGTCTACCCGTGTTCCCCGTGTCTGAGTGTTGTCTCCCCGTGTTCCCCATGTCTGAGTCCTGTCTACCCATGTTCCCCGTGTCTGAGTGCTGTCTGCCCGTGTTCCCCATGTCTGAGTGCTGTCTCACCGTGTTCCCCGTGTCTGAGTGCTGTCTCACCGTGTTCCCCATGTCTGAGTGCTGTCCACATGTGTTCCCCATGTCTGAGTGCTGTCTACCCGTGTTCCCTCTGCCTGAGTGCTGTCTACCCGTATTCCCTGTGTCTGAGTGTTGTCTACCTGTGTTCCCCATGTCTGAGTGCTGTCTTCCCGTGTTCCCCGTGTCGGAGTGCTGTCTACCCGTGTTCACTCTGCCTGAGTGCTGTCTACCCGTGTTCCCTCTGCCTGAGTGCTGTCTACCTGTGTTCCCTCTGCCTGAGTGCTGTCTCCCTGTGTTCCCCGTGTCTGAGTGCTGTCTACATGTGTTCCCCATGTCTGAGTGCTGTCTACATATGTTCCCCATGTCTGAGTGCTGTCTACATGTGTTCCCCATGTCCGAGTGCTGTCTACCCGTGTTCCCCATGTCCGAGTGCTGTCTACATGTGCCCATGTCTGATTGCTGTCTACATGTGTTCCCTGTGTCTGAGTGCTGTCTACCCATGTTCCCTGTATCTGAGATGCCGCCTACATGTGTTCTCCATGTCTGAGTGCAGTCTACCCATGTTCCCCATGTCTGAGTGCTGTCTACCCGTGTTCTCTCTGCCTGAGTGCTGTCTACCCGTGTTCCTTGTGTCTGAGTGCTGTCTACCCATGTTCCCTGTGTCTGATTGCTGTCTACATGTGTTCCCCATGTCTGAGTGCTGTCTACATATGTTCCCCATGTTTGAATGCAGTCTACATGTGTTCCCCATGTCTGAGTGTTGTCTACATGTGTTCCCCGTGTCTGAGTGCTTTCTACATGTGCCCGTGTCTGAGTGCTGTCTACCCGTGTTCCCCTTGTCTGAGTGCTGTCTACATGTGCCCATGTCTGAGTGCTGTCTACATGTACCCATGTCTGAGTGCTGTCTACATGTGTTCCCCATGTCTGAGTGCAGTTTACCCGTGTTCCCAATGTCGGAGTGCTGTCTACCCATGTTCCCTCTGCCTGAGTGCTGTCTACCCGTGTTCCCTCTGCCTGAGTGCTGTCTCCCTGTGTTCCCCGTGTCTGAGTGCTGTCTACATGTGCTCCCCATGTCTGAGTGCTGTCTTCATATGTTCCCCATGTCTGAGTGCTGTCTACATGTGTTCCCCATGTCCGAGTGCTGTCTACACGTGTTCCCCATGTCTGAGTGCTATCTACATGTGTCCCCCGTGTCTGAGTGCTGTCTACATGTGTCCCCCGTGTCTGAGTGCTGTCTACATGTGTTCCCTATGTCTGAGTGCTGTCTACCCGTGTTCCCCATGTCTGAGTGCTGTCTACCCGTGTTACCCATGTCTGAGTGCTGTCTACATGTGCCCGTATCTGAGTGCTGTCTACCCGTGTTCCCTCTGCCTGAGTGCTGTCTACCCGTGTTCCTAGTGTCTGAGTGCTGTCTACCCATGGTCCCTGTGTCTGAGTGCTGTCTACATGTGTTCCCCATGTCTGAGTGCTGTCTACATATGTTCCACATGTCTGAATGCTGTCTACATGTGTTCCCCGTGTCTGAGTGCTGTCTACCCGTGTTCCCTCTGCCTGAGTGCTGTCTACCCGTGTTCCCCATGTCTGAGTGCTGTCTACATGTGTTCCCCGTGTCTGAGTGTTGTCTACATGTGTTCCCGGTGTCTGAGTGCTTTCTAAATGTGCCCGTGTCTGAGCGCTGTCTACCCGTGTTCCCCTTGTCTGAGTGCTGTCTACATGTGCCCATGTCTGAGTGCTGTCTACATGTACCCATGTCTGAGTGCTGTCTACATGTGTTCCCCATGTCTGAGTGCAGTTTACCCGTGTTCCCAGTGTTGGAGTGCTGTCTACCCGTGTTCCCTCTGCCTGAGTGCTGTCTCCCTGTGTTCCCCGTGTCTGAGTGCTGTCTACATGTGCTCCCCATGTCTGAGTGCTGTCTTCATATGTTCCCCATGTCTGAGTGCTGTCTACATGTGTTCCCCATGTCCGAGTGCTGTCTACACGTGTTCCCCATGTCTGAGTGCTATCTACATGTGTCCCCCGTGTCTGAGTGCTGTCTACATGTGTCCCCCGTGTCTGAGTGCTGTCTACATGTGTTCCCTATGTCTGAGTGCTGTCTACCCGTGTTCCCCATGTCTGAGTGCTGTCTACCCGTGTTACCCATGTCTGAGTGCTGTCTACATGTGCCCGTATCTGAGTGCTGTCTACCCGTGTTCCCTCTGCCTGAGTGCTGTCTACCCGTGTTCCTAGTGTCTGAGTGCTGTCTACCCATGGTCCCTGTGTCTGAGTGCTGTCTACATGTGTTCCCCATGTCTGAGTGCTGTCTACATATGTTCCACATGTCTGAATGCTGTCTACATGTGTTCCCCGTGTCTGAGTGCTGTCTACCCGTGTTCCCTCTGCCTGAGTGCTGTCTACCCGTGTTCCCCATGTCTGAGTGCTGTCTACATGTGTTCCCCGTGTCTGAGTGTTGTCTACATGTGTTCCCGGTGTCTGAGTGCTTTCTAAATGTGCCCGTGTCTGAGCGCTGTCTACCCGTGTTCCCCTTGTCTGAGTGCTGTCTACATGTGCCCATGTCTGAGTGCTGTCTACATGTACCCATGTCTGAGTGCTGTCTACATGTGTTCCCCATGTCTGAGTGCAGTTTACCCGTGTTCCCAGTGTTGGAGTGCTGTCTACCCGTGTTCCCTCTGCCTGAGTGCTGTCTCCCTGTGTTCCCCGTGTCTGAGTGCTGTCTACATGTGTTCCCCATGTCTGAGTGCTGTCTACATATGTTCCCCATGTCCGAGTGCTGTCTACCCGTGTTCCCCATGTCTGAGTGCTGTCTACATGTGTTCCCCATATCTGAGTGATGTCTACATGTGTTCCCCATGTCTGAGTGCTGTCTACATGTGTTCCCTATGTCTGAGTGCTGTCTACCCGTGTTCCCCGTGTCTGAGTGCTGTCTACATGTGCCCGTGTCTGAGTGCTGTCTACCCGTGTTACCCGTGTCTGAGTGCTGTCTACATGTGCCCGTGTCTGAGTGCTGCCTACATGTGTTCCCCGTGTCTAAGTGCTGTCTACCCGTGTTCCCTGTGTCTGAGATGCCGCCTTCATGTGTTCTCCATGTCTGAGTGCAGTCTACCCATGTTCCCCATGTCTGAGTGCTGTCTACCCATGTTCCCTCTGCCTGAGTGCTGTCTACCCGTGTTCCCTCTGCCTGAGTGCTGTCTACCCGTTTTCCTAGTGTCTGAGTGCTGTCTACCCATGTTCCCTGCGTCTGAGTGCTGTCTTCATGTGTTCCCCATGTCTGAGTGCTGTCTACATGTGTTCCCCATGTCTGAGTGCTGTCTACATGTTTTCCCCGTATCTGAGTGCTGCTTACCCGTGTTCCCTCTGCCTGAGTGCTGTCTACCCGTGTTCCCCATGTCTGAGTGTTGTCTACATGTATTCCCCGTGTCTGAGTGTTGTCTACATGTGTTCCCCGTGTCTGAGTGCTTCCTACATGTGCCCGTGTCTGAGTGCTGTCTACCCGTGTTCCCCGTGTCTGAGTGCTGTCTACATGTGCCCATGTCTGAGTGCTGTCTACATGTACCCGTGTCTGAGTACTGTCTACCCATGTTCCCTGTGTCTGAGTGCTGTCTACATGTGTTCCCCATGTCTGAGTGCTGTCTACCCGTGTTCCCTCTGCCTGAGTGCTGTCTACCCGTGTTTTGATGTCTGAATGCAGTCTGCCCGTGTTCCCTATATCTGAGTGCTGTCTCCCTGTTTTCTGATGTCTGAGTGCAGTCTACCCGTGTTCCCTGTGTCTGAGTGCTGCCTACCCGTGTTCCCTATATCTGAGTACTGTCTACCCGTGTTCCCCATGTCTGAGTGCTGTCTACCCGTGTTCCCTGTATCTGAGTGCTGTCTACCCGTGTTCCCCATGTCTGAGTGCTGTCTACCCATGTTCCCCATGTCTGAGTGCTGTCTACCCGTGTTCCCCATGTCTGAGTGCTGTCT
The DNA here is from genome assembly GCF_028390025.1 of Pseudophryne corroboree. Lineage (NCBI taxonomy): Eukaryota > Metazoa > Chordata > Amphibia > Anura > Myobatrachidae > Pseudophryne > Pseudophryne corroboree. The sequence continues at coordinate 1,231,812,025 of NC_086444.1, forward strand.
GCCCGTGTTCCCCATGTCTGAGTGCTGTCTACCCATGTTCCCTGTGTCTGAGTGCTGTCTACCCGTGTTCCCCGTGTCTGAGTCCTGTCTACCCGTGGTCCCCATGTCTGAGTGCTGTCTACCCATGTTCCCTGTGTCTGAGTGCTGTCTACCCGTGTTCCCCATGTCTGAGTCCTGTCTACCCGTGTTCCCCATGTCTGAGTGCTGTCTACCCGTGTTTCTGATGTCTGAGTGCTGTCTACCCGTGTTCCTGATATCTGAATGCTGTCTACCCATGTTCCCCATGTCTGAGTCCTGTCTACCCGTGTTCCCTGTGTCTTATTGCTGTCTACCCATGTTCCCTGTGTCTGAGTGCTGTCTACCCGTGTTCCCTGTGTCTTATTGCTGTCTACCCATGTTCCCCGTGTCTGAGTGCTGTCTACCCGTGTTCCCTATGTCTGAGTGCTGTCTACCCGTGTTCCCTATATCTGAATGCAGTCTACCCGTGTTCCCTATATCTGAATGCAGTCTACCCGTGTTCCCTCTGCCTGAGTGTTGTCTACCCGTGTTCCCTATATCTGAGTGTTGTCTACCCGTGTTCCCTATATCTGAGTGCTGTCTACCCATGTTCCCCATGTCTGAGTGCTGTCTACCCGTGTTCCCCATGTCTGAGTGCTGTCTGCCCGTGTTCCCCATGTCTGAGTGCTGTCTACCCATGTTCCCTGTATCTGAGTGCTGTCTACCCGTGTTCCCAGTGTCTGAGTCCTGTCTACCCGTGTTCCCCGTGTCTTAGTCCTGTCTACCCGTGGTCCCCATGTCTGAGTCCTGTCTACCCGTGGTCCCCATGTCTGAGTGCTGTCTACCCATGTTCCATGTGTCTGAGTGCTGTCTACCCGTGTTCCCCATGTCTGAGTCCTGTCTACCCGTGTTCCCCATGTCTGAGTGCTGTCTACCTGTGTTTCTGATGTCTGAGTGCTGTCTACCCGTGTTCCTGATATCTGAATGCTGTCTACCCGTGTTCCCCATGTCTGAGTGCTGTCTACCCGTGTTCCCTGTGTCTTATTGCTGTCTACCCATGTTCCCCGTGTCTGAGTGCTGTCTACCCGTGTTCCCCATGTCTGAGTGCTGTCTACCCGTGTTCCCTATATCTGAATGCAGTCTACCCGTGTTTCCTCTGCCTGAGTGTTGTCTACCCGTGTTCCCTATATCTGAGTGCTGTCTACCCGTGTTCCCTCTGCCTGAGTGCTGTCTACCCGTGTTCTGATGTCTGAATGCAGTCTACCCGTGTTCCCTGTGTCTGAGTGCTGCCTACCCGTGTTCCCTATATCTGAGTACTGTCTACCCATGTTCCCCATGTCTGAGTGCTGTCTACCCGTGTTCCCCATGTCTAAGTGCTACCTACCCGTGTTCCTCATGTCTGAGTGCTGTCTACCTCACGTATGTGCTCTCTGTTGTCCTCATGTTTAGGTTATGTGTGTTGGGCAGAGCTGATGCCCACATGTTGGGTTCAGAGCTGTAAGACGCCGTCCAATGATTGGTCTCAGGGAGATCCATGATGTTGTATCATTGCACGTTCTACACTTTATATCTTCTTTCCTTGTATGATTATAATATCCTGTCCTAACCAATCCTATCTTCTTTCACAGCTTTAAATGAACCTACAATAGACTACGGATTTCAGAGGCTGCAGAAAGTGGTTCCTAGGCATCCAGGTGATCCAGAGAGACTACCGAAGGTAAGACCACCTTCACTGTAACTAGAGTATGGCCTCAAGCAGCAGGGGACATAACTGATGTGTACTGTATCCTACCTGGTCAGGAGCCCATGCTGTGATCTGCTAAGGTCCAAGCTGCAGGGGACATAACTGCTGTGTTCTGTAACCTACCTGGTCAGGAGTCCATGCTGTGATCTGCTATGGCCCAAGCTGCAGGGCACATAACTGTTGTGTACTATAACCTACCTGGTCAGGAGTCCATGCTGTGATCTGCTATGGTCCAAGCTGCAGGGGACATAACTGCTGTGTACTATAACCTACCTGGTCAGGAGTCCATGCTGTGATATGCTATGGTCCAAGCTGCAAGGGACATAACTGTTGTGTACTATAACCTACCTGGTCAGGAGCCCATTCTGTGATCTGCTATGGTCCAAGCTGCAGGGGACATAACTGTTGTGTACTATAACCTACCTGGTCAGGAGCCCATGCTGTGATCTGCTATGGCCCAAGCTGCAGGGGACATAACTGCTGTGTACTGTAACCTACCTGGTCAGGAGTCCATGCTGTGATCTGCTATGGTCCAAGCTGCAGGGGACATAACTGCTGTGTACTGTAACCTACCTGGTCAGGAGCCCATGCTGTGATCTGCTATGGCCCAAGCTGCAGGGAACACAACTGGTGTGTACTGTAACCTACCTGGTCAGGAGCCCATGCTGTGATCTGCTATGGTTCAACCTGCAGGGGACATAACTGTTGTGTACTGGAACCTACCTGGTCAGGAGTCCATGCTGTGATCTGCTATGGTCCAACCTGCAGGGGACATAACTGTTGTGTACTGGAACCTACCTGGTCAGGAGCCCATGCTGTGATCTGCTATGGTCTCAAGCTGCAGGGGACATAACTGCTGTGTACTGTAACCTACCTGGTCAGTAGCCCATGCGGTGATCTGCTATGGTCCAAGCTGCAGGGAACACAACTGGTGTGTACTGTAACCTACCTGGTCAGGAGCCCATGCTGTGATCTGCTATGGCCTCAAGCTGCAGGGAACATAACTGCTGTGTACTGTAACCTACCTGGTCAGGAGTCCATGCTGTGATCTGCTATGGTCCAAGCTGCAGGGGACATAACTGCTGTGTACTGTAACCTACCTGGTCAGGAGCCCATGCTGTGATCTGCTATGGTCCAAGCTGTGTGACTAGTGTGCTCTGGATCCATGCGCTAATGCTCCATACTGACATACATGTGCTGGCTATATGTCCCCAGTCTCTATCTGTCTCAGTCCCTCTCTCATCTCTCTCTTTCCTCTTTCTTGTCTCTCCTTTCTTTCTTTCTCCCTCTCCCCCTTTGCTCTCCGTCTGTTCTCCCTCTAGCCGCTCTCTCCTGCTGACGTCTCTCTCTGTCTCCTATCTCTGTCTCCCTGTATGCCCCCCGCTCTCTCTCTCTTGCGCTCTCTCTCTATCTCTACTCTCTCTTCTGTCTCTGTCCCTTTCTCCCCTTACTCTCATCTCCATTCATTCTTCCAGCTGTGAGTCCTTGATCCTGACACTCAGCCTAGTCTTACCCCGGGATATTCTGGTCCCTGTCTGCACAGTGCACTTGCAGCTCTTCCCTCCCAGAGACCCACACTTAGTGACCTGTAAATTGACAGTAATGTATACAGGCTGGTACAACTTCCATGGGGATTTGAGTTGGTCTTATCAGGGATGACAGGCTAAAACAGATGCCAAATTGAAGCCATTCATCAAAACGTGGCAGGTCGCAGCCGCTAACGACACAAATGGTTATATTCATTTGTGCGCCTTTGTCGATGGTCTGGCCACAGGATGGGGCAGCGGTACATCAGACTCAGATGTGTGTATCGCAGTGATCTCACAATGCCAGCCGTATAGATGTGATTCTGTATCACACTCACCAGCAGGACAGATGTGTATATCACTGTGATCTCACAATGCCAGCCGTATAGATGTGATTCTGTATCACACTCACCAGCAGGACAGATGTGTATATCACAGTGATCTCACACTGCCAGCCGTATAGATGTGATTCTGTATCACACTCACCAGCAGGACAGATGTGTATATCACAGTGATCTCACACTGCCAGCCGTATAGATGTGATTCTGTATCACACCAGCAGGACAGATGTGTATGTCACAGTGATCTCACACTGCCAGCCGTATAGATGTGATTCTGTATCACACTCACCAGCAGGACAGATGTGTATATCACAGTGATCTCACAATGCCAGCCGTATAGATGTGATTCTGTATCACACTCACCAGCAGGACAGATGTGTATATCACTGTGATCTTACAATGCCAGCCGTATAGATGTGATTCTGTATCACACTCACCAGCAGGACAGATGTGTATGTCACAGTGATCTCACAATGCCAGCCGTATAGATGTGATTCTGTATCACACTCACCAGCAGGACAGATGTGTATGTCACAGTGATCTCACAATGCCAGCCGTATAGATGTGATTCTGTATCACACTCACCAGCAGGACAGATGTTTATATCACAGTGATCTCACAATGCCAGCCGAATAGATGTGATTCTGTATCACACTCACCAGCAGGACAGATGTGTATCGCAGTGATCTCACAATGCCAGCCGTATAGATGTGATTCTGTATCACACTTACCAGCAGGACAGATGTGTATATCACTGTGATCTCACACTGCCAGCCGTATAGATGTGATTCTGTATCACACTCACCAGCAGGACAGAAGTGTATGTCACAGTGATCTCACACTGCCAGCCGTATAGATGTGATTCTGTATCACACTCACCAGCAGGACAGAAGTGTATGTCACTGTGATCTCACACTGCCAGCCGTATAGATGTGATTCTGTATAACACTCACCAGCAGGACAGATGTGTATATCACTGTGATCTCACAATGCCAGCAGTATAGATGTGATTCTGTATCACACTCACCAGCAGGACAGATGTGTATCGCAGTGATCTCACAATGCCAGCCGTATAGATGTGATTCTGTATCACACTCACCAGCAGGACAGATGTGTATATCACTGTGATCTCACACTGCCAGCCGTATAGATGTGATTCTGTATCACACTCACCAGCAGGACAGAAGTGTATATCACAGTGATCTCACACTGCCAGCCGTATAGATGTGATTCTGTATCACACTCACCAGCAGGACAGATGTGTATATCACTGTGATCTCACAATGCCAGCCGTATAGATGTGATTCTGTATCTCACTCACCAGCAGGACAGATGTGTATATCACTGTGATTTCACACTGCCAGCCGTATAGATGTGATTCTGTATAACACTCACCAGCAGGACAGATGTGTATATCGCAGTGATCTCACACTGCCAGCCGTATAGATGTGATTCTGTATCTCACTCACCAGCAGGACAGATGTGTATATCACTGTGATTTCACACTGCCAGCCGTATTGATGTGATTCTGTATCACACTCACAAGCAGGACAGATGTGTATCGCAGTGATCTCAAAATGCCAGCCGTATAAATGTGATTCTGTATCACACTCACCAGCAGGACAGATGTGTATCGCAGTGATCTCGCAATGCCAGCCGTATAGATGTGATTCTGTATCACACTCACCAGCAGGACAGATGTGTATATCACTGTGATCTCACACTGCCAGCCGTATAGATGTGATTCTGTATCACACTCACCAGCAGGACAGATGTGTATATCACAGTGATCTCACAATGCCAGCCGTATAGATGTGATTCTGTATCACACTCACCAGCAGGACAGATGTATCGCAGTGATCTCACAATGCCAGCCGTATGGATGTGATTCTTTATCACACTCACCAGCAGGACAGATGTGTATATCACTGTGATCTCACACTGCCAGCCGTATAGATGTGATTCTGTATCACACTCACCAGCAGGACAGATGTATATATCACAGTGATCTCACACTGCCAGCCGTATAGATGTGATTCTGTATCACACTCACCAGCAGGACAGATGTGTATATCACTGTGATCTCACAATACCAGCCGTATAGATGTGATTCTGTATCACACTCACCAACAGGACAGATGTGTCTCACAGTGATCTCACAATGCCAGCCGTATAGATGTGATTCTGTATCACACTCACCAGCAGGACAGATGTGTATCGCAGTGATCTCACAATGCCAGCCGTATAGATGTGATTCTGTATCACACTCACCAGCAGGACAGATGTGTATATCACTGTGATCTCACACTGCCAGCCGTATAGATGTGATTCTGTATCACACCAGCAGGACAGATGTGTATATCACTGTGATCTCACAATGCCAGCCGTATAGATGTGATTCTGTATCACACCAGCAGGACAGATGTGTATACCACTGTGATCTCACACTGCCAGCCGCATAGATGTGATTCTGTATCACACTCACCAGCAGGACAGATGTGTATGTCACAGTGATCTCACACTGCCAGCCGTATAGATGCGATTCAGTATCACACCAGCAGGACAGATGTGTATATCACTGTGAGCTCACACTGCCAGCCGTATAGATGTGATTCTGTATCACACTCACCAGCAGGACAGATGTGTATGTCACAGTGATCTCACACTGCCAGCCGTATAGATGTGATTCTGTATCACACCAGCAGGACAGATGTGTATATCACGGTGATCTCACACTGCCAGCCGTATAGATGTGATTCTGTATCACACTCACCAGCAGGACAGATGTGTATATCACTGTGATCTCACACTGCCAGCCATATAGATGTGATTCTGTATCACACTCACCAGCAGGACAGATGTGTATCACAGTGATCTCACAATACCAGCCGTATAGATGTGATTCTGTATCACACCAGCAGGACAGATGTGTATATCACTGTGATCTCACACTGCCAGCCGTATAGATGTGATTCTGTATAACACTCACCAGCAGGATCTCACACTGCCAGCCGTATAGATGTGATTCTGCATCACACTCACTAGCAGGACAGATGTGTATATCACTGTGATCTCACACTGCCAGCCACATAGATGTGATTCTGTATCACACTCACCAGCAGGACAGATGTGTATATCACTGTGATCTCACACTGCCAGCCGTATAGATGTGATTCTGTATCACACTCACCAGCAGGACAGATGTGTATATCACTGTGATCTCACACTGCCAGCCATATAGATGTGATTCTGTATCACACTCACCAGCAGGACAGATGTGTATCACAGTGATCTCACAATACCAGCCGTATAGATGTGATTCTGTATCACACCAGCAGGACAGATGTGTATATCACTGTGATCTCACACTGCCAGCCGTATAGATGTGATTCTGTATCACACCAGCAGGACAGATGTGTATATCACAGTGATCTCACAATACCAGCCGTATAGATGTGATTCTGTATAACACTCACCAGCAGGACAGATGTGTATATCACTGTGATCTCACACTGCCAGCCGTATAGATGTGATTCTACATCACACTCACCAGCAGGACAGATGTGTATATCACTGTGATCTCACAATACCAGCCGTATAGATGTGATTCTGTATAACACTCACCAGCTGGACAGATGTGTATCGCAGTGATCTCACACTGCCAGCCGTATAGATGTGATTCTGTATCACACTCACCAGCAGGACAGATGTATATATCACAGTGATCTCACACTGCCAGCTGTATAGATGCGAATCTGTATCACACTCACCAGCAGGACAGATGTGTATATCACTGTGATCTCACACTGCCAGCCGTATAGATGTGATTCTGTATCACACTCACCAGCAGGACAGATGTGTATATCACTGTGATCTCACAATGCCAGCCGTATAGATGTGAATCTGTATCACACTCACCAGCAGGACAGATGTGTATATCACTGTGATATCACAATGCCAGCCATATAGATGTGATTCTGTATCACACTCACCAGCAGGACAGATGTGTATATCACTGTGATCTCACACTGCCAGCCATATAGATGTGATTCTGTATCACACTCACCAGCAGGACAGATGTGTATATCACTGTGATCTCACAATACCAGCCGTATAGATGTGATTCTGTATCACACTCACCAACAGGACAGATGTGTCTCACAGTGATCTCACAATGCCAGCCGTATAGATGTGATTCTGTATCACACTCACCAGCAGGACAGATGTGTATCGCAGTGATCTCACAATGCCAGCCGTATAGATGTGATTCTGTATCACACTCACCAGCAGGACAGATGTGTATATCACTGTGATCTCACACTGCCAGCCGTATAGATGTGATTCTGTATCACACCAGCAGGACAGATGTGTATATCACTGTGATCTCACAATGCCAGCCGTATAGATGTGATTCTGTATCACACCAGCAGGACAGATGTGTATACCACTGTGATCTCACACTGCCAGCCGCATAGATGTGATTCTGTATCACACTCACCAGCAGGACAGATGTGTATGTCACAGTGATCTCACACTGCCAGCCGTATAGATGCGATTCAGTATCACACCAGCAGGACAGATGTGTATATCACTGTGAGCTCACACTGCCAGCCGTATAGATGTGATTCTGTATCACACTCACCAGCAGGACAGATGTGTATGTCACAGTGATCTCACACTGCCAGCCGTATAGATGTGATTCTGTATCACACCAGCAGGACAGATGTGTATATCACGGTGATCTCACACTGCCAGCCGTATAGATGTGATTCTGTATCACACTCACCAGCAGGACAGATGTGTATATCACTGTGATCTCACACTGCCAGCCATATAGATGTGATTCTGTATCACACTCACCAGCAGGACAGATGTGTATCACAGTGATCTCACAATACCAGCCGTATAGATGTGATTCTGTATCACACCAGCAGGACAGATGTGTATATCACTGTGATCTCACACTGCCAGCCGTATAGATGTGATTCTGTATAACACTCACCAGCAGGATCTCACACTGCCAGCCGTATAGATGTGATTCTGCATCACACTCACTAGCAGGACAGATGTGTATATCACTGTGATCTCACACTGCCAGCCACATAGATGTGATTCTGTATCACACTCACCAGCAGGACAGATGTGTATATCACTGTGATCTCACACTGCCAGCCGTATAGATGTGATTCTGTATCACACTCACCAGCAGGACAGATGTGTATATCACTGTGATCTCACACTGCCAGCCATATAGATGTGATTCTGTATCACACTCACCAGCAGGACAGATGTGTATCACAGTGATCTCACAATACCAGCCGTATAGATGTGATTCTGTATCACACCAGCAGGACAGATGTGTATATCACTGTGATCTCACACTGCCAGCCGTATAGATGTGATTCTGTATCACACCAGCAGGACAGATGTGTATATCACAGTGATCTCACAATACCAGCCGTATAGATGTGATTCTGTATAACACTCACCAGCAGGACAGATGTGTATATCACTGTGATCTCACACTGCCAGCCGTATAGATGTGATTCTACATCACACTCACCAGCATGACAGATGTGTATATCACTGTGATCTCACAATACCAGCCGTATAGATGTGATTCTGTATAACACTCACCAGCTGGACAGATGTGTATCGCAGTGATCTCACACTGCCAGCCGTATAGATGTGATTCTGTATCACACTCACCAGCAGGACAGATGTATATATCACAGTGATCTCACACTGCCAGCTGTATAGATGCGAATCTGTATCACACTCACCAGCAGGACAGATGTGTATATCACTGTGATCTCACACTGCCAGCCGTATAGATGTGATTCTGTATCACACTCACCAGCAGGACAGATGTGTATATCACTGTGATCTCACAATGCCAGCCGTATAGATGTGAATCTGTATCACACTCACCAGCAGGACAGATGTGTATATCACTGTGATATCACAATGCCAGCCATATAGATGTGATTCTGTATCACACTCACCAGCAGGACAGATGTGTATATCACTGTGATCTCACACTGCCAGCCATATAGATGTGATTCTGTATCACACTCACCAGCAGGACAGATGTGTATATCACTGTGATCTCACAATGCCAGCCGTATAGATGTGATTCTGTATCACACTCACCAGCAGGACAGATGTTTATATCACTGTGATCTCACACTGCCAGTCGTATAGATGTGATTCTGTATCACACCAGCAGGACAGATGTGTATATCACAGTGATCTCACACTGCCAGCCGTATAGATGTGATTCTGTACCACACCAGCAGGACAGATGTGTATATCACTGTGATCTCACACTGCCAGCCGTATAGATGTGATTCTGTATCACACTCACCAGCAGGACAGATGTGTATATCACTGTGATCACACAATGCCAGCCGTATAGATGTGATTCTGTATCACACTCTCCAGCAGGACAGATGTGTATATCACAGTGATCTCACAATGCCAGCCGTATAAATGTGATTCTGTATCACACTCACCAGCAGGACAGATGTGTATATCACTGTGATCTCACACTGCCAGCCGTATAGATGTGATTCTGTATCACACTCACCAGCAGGACAGATGTGTATATCACTGTGATCTCACACTGCCAGCCGTACAGATGTGATTCTGTATCACACTCACCAGCAGGACAGATGTGTATGTCACAGTGATCTCACACTGCCAGCTGTATAGATGTGATTCTGTATCACACTCACCAGCAGGACAGATGTGTATGTCACTGTAATCTCACACTGCCAGCCGTATATATGTGATTCTGTATCACACTCAACAGCAGTACAAATGTGTATATCACTGTGATCTCACACTGCCAGCCGTATAGATGTGATTCTGTATCACACTCACCAGCAGGACAGATGTATATCGCAGTGATCTCACAAAGCCAGCCGTATAGATGTGATTCTGTATCACACTCACCAGCAGGACAGATGTGTATATCACTGTGATCTCACACTGCCAGCCGTATAGATGTGATTCTGTATCACACTCACCAGCAGGACAGATGTGTATATCACTGTGATCTCACACTGCCAGCCGTATAGATGTGATTCTGTATCACACTCACCAGCAGGACAGATGTGTATGTCACAGTGATCTCACACTGCCAGCCGTATAGATGTGATTCTGTGTCACACTCACCAGCAGGACAGATGTGTATATCACTGTGATCTCACACTGCCAGCCGTATAGATGTGATTCTGTATCACACTCACCAGCAGGACAGATGTGTATGTCACTGTGATCTCACAATGCCAGCCGTATAGATGTGATTCTGTATCACACTCACCAGCAGGACAGATGTGTATATCACTGTGATATCACACTGCCAGCCATATAGATGTGATTCTGTATCACACTCACCAGCAGGACAGATGTTTATATCACTGTGATCTCACACTGCCAGCCGTATAGATGTGATTCTGTATCACACTCACCAGCAGGACAGATGTTTATATCACTGTGATCTCACACTGCCAGCCGTATAGATGTGATTCTGTATCACACTCACCAGCAGGACAGATGTTTATATCACTGTGATCTCACACTGCCAGCCGTATAGATGTGATTCTGTATCACACTCACCAGCAGGACAGATGTTTATATCACTGTGATCTCACACTGCCAGCCGTATAGATGTGATTCTCTATCACACCAGCAGGACAAATGTGTATATCACTGTGTTCTCACACTGCCAGCCGTATAGATGTGATTCTGTATCACACTCACCAGCAGGACAGATGTGTATATCACTGTGATCACACAATGCCAGCCGTATAGATGTGATTCGGTGTCACACTCACCAGCAGGACAGATGTGTATGTCACAGTGATCTCACACTGCCAGCCGTATAGATGTGATTCTGTATCACACCAGCAGGACAGATGTGTATATCACGGTGATCTCACACTGCCAGCCGTATAGATGTGATTCTGTATCACACTCACCAGCAGGACAGATGTTTATATCACTGTAATCTCACACTGCCAGCCGTATAGATGTGATTCTGTATCACACTCACCAGCAGGACAGATGTTTATATCACTGTAATCTCACACTGCCAGCCGTATAGATGTGATTCTGTATCACACCAGCAGGACAAATGTGTATATCACTGTGTTCTCACACTGCAAGCCGTATAGATGTGATTCTGTATCACACTCACCAGCAGGACAGATGTGTATATCACTGTGATCACACAATGCCAGCCGTATAGATGTGATTCGGTGTCACACTCACCAGCAGGACAGATGTGTATGTCACAGTGATCTCACACTGCCAGCCGTATAAATGTGATTCTGTATCACACCAGCAGGACAGATGTGTATATCACGGTGATCTCACACTGCCAGCCGTATAGATGTGATTCTGTATCACACTCACCAGCAGGACAGATGTGTATATCACTGTGATCTCACAATACCAGCCGTATAGATGTGATTCTGTATAACACTCACCAGCAGGACAGATGTGTATATCACAGTGATCTCACACTGCCAGCCGTATAGATGTGATTCTGTATCACATCAGCAGGACAGATGTGCATTTCACTGTGATCTCACACTGCCAGCCGTATAGATGTGATTCTGCATAACACTCACCAGCAGTACAGATGTGTATCGCAGTGCTCTCACAATGCCAGCCGTATAGATGTGATTCTGTATCACACTCACCAGCAGTACAGATGTGTATCGCAGTGCTCTCACAATGCCAGCCGTATAGATGTGATTCTGTATCACACTCACCAGCAGGACAGATGTGTATATCACTGTGATATCACACTGCCAGCCATATAGATGTGATTCTGTATCACACTCACCAGCAGGACAGATGTGTATATCACTGTGATCTCACAATGCCAGCCGTATAGATATGATTCTGTATCACACTCACCAGCAGGACAGATGTTTATACCACTGTGATCTCACAATGCCAGCCGTATAGATGTGATTCTGTATCACACTCACCAGCAGGACAGATGTGTATATCACTGTGATCACACAATGCCAGCCGTATAGATGTGATTCTGTGTCACACTCACCAGCAGGACAGATGTGTATATCACTGTGATCTCACACTGCCAGCCGTATAGATGTGATTCTGTATCACACTCACCAGCAGGACAGATGTGTATATCACTGTGATCTCACACTGCCAGCCGTATAGATGTGATTCTGTATCACACTCACCAGCAGGACAGATGTGTATGTCACAGTGATCTCACACTGCCAGCCGTATAGATGTGATTCTGTATCACACTCACCAGCAGGACAGATGTGTATGTCACAGTGATCTCACACTGCCAGCCGTATAGATGTGATTCTGTATCACACTCACCAGCAGGACAGATGTGTATCGCAGTGATCTCACAAAACCAGCCGTATAGATGTGATTCTGTATCACACTTACCAGCAGGACAGATGTGTATATCACTGTGATCTCACAATGCCAGCTGTATAGATGTGATTCTGTATCACACTCACCAGCAGGACAGATGTGTATGTCACAGTGATCTCACACTGCCAGCCGTATAGATGTGATTCTGTATCACACTCACCAGCAGGACAGATGTGTATATCACTGTGATCTCACAATGCCAGCCGTATAGATTTGATTCTGTATCACACTCACCAGCAGGACAGATGTTTATATCACTGTGATCTCACACTGCCAGCCGTATAGATGTGATTCTGTATCACACCAGCAGGATAAATGTGTATATCACTGTGTTCTCACACTGCCAGCCGTATAGATGTGATTCTGTATCACACTCACCAGCAGGACAGATGTGTATATCACTGTGATCTCACAATGCCAGCCGTATAGATGTGATTCGGTGTCACACTCACCAGCAGGACAGATGTGTATGTCACAGTGATCTCACACTGCCAGCCGTATAGATGTGATTCTGTATCACACCAGCAGGACAGATGTGTATATCACGGTGATCTCACACTGCCAGCCGTATAGATGTGATTCTGTATCACACTCACCAGCAGGACAGATGTGTATATCACTGTGATCTCACACTGCCAGCCGTATAGATGTGATTCTGTATCACACTCACCAGCAGGACAGATGTGTATATCACTGTGATCTCACAATACCAGCCGTATAGATGTGATTCTGTATAACACTCACCAGCAGGACAGATGTGTATATCACAGTGATCTCACACTGCCAGCCGTATAGATGTGATTCTGTATCACATCAGCAGGACAGATGTGTATATCACTGTGATCTCACACTGCCAGCCGTATAGATGTGATTCTGTATAACACTCACCAGCAGGATCTCACACTGCCAGCCGTATAGATGTGATTCTGTATAACACTCACCAGCAGGACAGATGTGTATATCACTGTGATCTCACACTGCCAGCCGTATAGATGTGATTCTGCATCACACTCACCAGCAGGACAGATGTGTATATCACTGTGATCTCACAATACCAGCCGTATAGATGTGATTCTGTATCACACTCACCAGCAGGACAGATGTGTATCGCAGTGATCTCACAATGCCAGTCGTATAGATGTGATTCTGTATCACACTCACCAGCAGGACAGATGTGTATGTCACAGTGATCTCACACTGCCAGCCGTATAGATGTGATTCTGTATAACACTCACCAGCAGGACAGATGTGTATCGCAGTGATCTCACAATGCCAGTCGTATAGATGTGATTCTGTATCACACTCACCAGCAGGACAGATGTGTATATCACTGTGATCTCACACTGCCAGCCGTATAGATGTAATTCTGTATAACACTCACCAGCAGGACAGATGTGTATATCACTGTGATCTCACACTGCCAGCCGTATAGATGTGATTCTGTATCACACTCAGCAGCAGGACAGATGTGTATATCACAGTGATCTCACACTGCCAGCCGTATAGATGTGATTCTGTATCACACTCACCAGCAGTACAGATGTGTATCGCAGTGCTCTCACAATGCCAGCCGTATAGATGTGATTCTGTATCACACTCACCAGCAGTACAGATGTGTATCGCAGTGATCTCACACTGCCAGCCGTATAGATGTGATTCTGTATCACACTCACCAGCAGGACAGATGTGTATATCACTGTGTTCTCACACTGCCAGCCGTATAGATGTGATTCTGTATCACACTCACCAGCAGGACAGATGTGTATATCACTGTGATCACACAATGCCAGCCGTATAGATGTGATTCTGTATCACACTCACCAGCAGGACAGATTTGTATCGAAGTGATCTCACAATGCCAGCCGTATAGATGTGATTCTGTATCACACTCACCAGCAGGACAGATGTGTATATCACGGTGATCTCACACTGCCAGCCGTATAGATGTGATTCTGTATCACACTCACCAGCAGGACAGATGTGTATATCACTGTGATCTCACAATGCCAGCTGTATAGATGTGATTCTGTATCACACTCACCAGCAGGACAGATGTGTATGTCACAGTGATCTCACACTGCCAGCCGTATAGATGTGATTCTGTATCACACTCACCAGCAGGACAGATGTGTATGTCACAGTGATCTCACACTTCCAGCCGTATAGATGTGATTCTGTATCACACTCACCAGCAGGACAGATGTGTATGTCACAGTGATCTCACACTGCCAGCCGTATAGATGTGATTCTGTATCACACTCACCAGCAGGACAGATGTGTATATCACTGTGATCTCACACTGCCAGCCGTATAAATGTGATTCTGTATAACACTCACCAGCAGGACAGATGTGTATATCACTGTGATCTCACACTGCCAGCCGTATAGATGTGATTCTGTATCACACTCACCAGCAGGACAGATGTGTATCGCAGTGATCTCACAATGCCAGCCGTATAGATGTGATTCTGTATCACACTCACCAGCAGGACAGATGTGTATATCACTGTGATCTCACACTGCCAGCCGTATAGATGTGATTCTGTATCACACTCACCAGCAGGACAGATGTGTATATCACAGTGATCTCACACTGCCAGCCGTATAGATGTGATTCTGTATAACACTCACCAGCAGGACAGATGTGTATATCACTGTGAATTCACACTGCCAGCCGTATAGATGTGATTCTGTATCACACTCACCAGCAGGACAAATGTGTATTACAGTGATCTCACAATTCCAGCTGTATAGATGTGATTCTGTATCACACTCACCTGCAGGACAGATGTGTATATCACTGTGATCTCACAATGCCAGCTGTATAGATGTGATTCTGTATCACACTCACCAGCAGGACAGATGTGTATGTCACAGTGATCTCACACTGCCAGCCGTATAGATGTGATTCTGTATCACACTCACCAGCAGGACAGATGTGTATCACAGTGATCTCACAATGCCAGCTGTATAGATGTGATTCTGTATCACACTCACCAGCAGGACAGATGTGTATATCACTGTGATCTCACAATGCCAGCCGTATAGATGTGATTCTGTATCACACTCACCAGCAGGACAGATGTGTATATCACTGTGATCTCACACTGCCAGCCGTATAGATGTAATTCTGTATAACAGTCACCAGCAGGACAGATGTGTATATCACTGTGATCTCACACTGCCAGCCGTATAGATGTGATTCTGTATCACACTCAGCAGCAGGACAGATGTGTATATCACAGTGATCTCACACTGCCAGCCGTATAGATGTGATTCTGTATCACACTTACCAGCAGTACAGATGTGTATCGCAGTGCTCTCACAATGCCAGCCGTATAGATGTGATTCTGTATCACACTCACCAGCAGTACAGATGTGTATCGCAGTGCTCTCACAATGCCAGCCGTATAGATGTGATTCTGTATCACACTCACCAGCAGGACAGATGTGTATATCACTGTGATATCACACTGTCAGCCAAATAGATGTGATTCTGTATCACACTCACCAGCAGGACAGATGTGTATATCACTGTGATCTCACAATGCCAGCCGTATAGATGTGATTCTGTATCACACTCACCAGCAGGACAGATGTTTATACCACTGTGATCTCACACTGCCAGCCGTATAGATGTGATTCTGTATCACACCAGCAGGACAAATGTGTATATCACTGTGTTCTCACACTGCCAGCCGTATAGATGTGATTCTGTATCACACTCACCAGCAGGACAGATGTGTATATCACTGTGATCACACAATGCCAGCCGTATAGATGTGATTCTGTATCACACTCACCAGCAGGACAGATGTGTATGTCACAGTGATCTCACACTGCCAGCCATATAGATGTGATTCTGTATCACACTCACCAGCAGGACAGATGTGTATGTCACAGTGATCTCACACTGCCAGCCGTATAGATGTGATTCTGTATCACACTCACCAGCAGGACAGATTTGTATCGAAGTGATCTCACAATGCCAGCCGTATAGATGTGATTCTGTATCACACTCACCAGCAGGACAGATGTGTATATCACGGTGATCTCACACTGCCAGCCGTATAGATGTGATTCTGTATCACACTCACCAGCAGGACAGATGTGTATATCACTGTGATCTCACAATGCCAGCTGTATAGATGTGATTCTGTATCACACTCACCAGCAGGACAGATGTGTATGTCACAGTGATCTCACACTTCCAGCCGTATAGATGTGATTCTGTATCACACTCACCAGCAGGACAGATGTGTATATCACTGTGATCTCACACTGCCAGCCGTATAGATGTGATTCTGTATCACACTCACCAGCAGGACAGATGTGTATATCACTGTGATCTCACACTGCCAGCCGTATAGATGTGATTCTGTATAACACTCACCAGCAGGATCTCACACTGCCAGCCGTATAGATGTGATTCTGTATAACACTCACCAGCAGGACAGATGTGTATATCACTGTGATCTCACACTGCAAGCCGTATAGATGTGATTCTGCATCACACTCACCAGCAGGACAGATGTGTATATCACTGTGATCTCACAATACCAGCCGTATAGATGTGATTCTGTATCACACTCACCAGCAGGACAGATGTGTATCGCAGTGATCTCACAATGCCAGTCGTATAGATGTGATTCTGTATCACACTCACCAGCAGGACAGATGTGTATGTCACAGTGATCTCACACTGCCAGCCGTATAGATGTGATTCTGTATAACACTCACCAGCAGGACAGATGTGTATCGCAGTGATCTCACAATGCCAGTCGTATAGATGTGATTCTGTATCACACTCACCAGCAGGACAGATGTGTATATCACTGTGATCTCACACTGCCAGCCGTATAGATGTAATTCTGTATAACACTCACCAGCAGGACAGATGTGTATATCACTGTGATCTCACACTGCCAGCCGTATAGATGTGATTCTGTATCACACTCAGCAGCAGGACAGATGTGTATATCACAGTGATCTCACACTGCCAGCCGTATAGATGTGATTCTGTATCACACTCACCAGCAGTACAGATGTGTATCGCAGTGCTCTCACAATGCCAGCCGTATAGATGTGATTCTGTATCACACTCACCAGCAGTACAGATGTGTATTGCAGTGCTCTCACAATGCCAGCCGTATAGATGTGATTCTGTATCACACTCACCAGCAGGACAGATGTGTATATCACTGTGATCTCACACTGCCAGCCGTATAGATGTGATTTTGTATCACACCAGCAGGACAAATGTGTATATCACTGTGTTCTCACACTGCCAGCCGTATAGATGTGATTCTGTATCACACTCACCAGCAGGACAGATGTGTATATCACTGTGATCACACAATGCCAGCCGTATAGATGTGATTCTGTGTCACACTCACCAGCAGGACAGATGTGTATATCACTGTGATCTCACACTGCCAGCCGTATAGATGTGATTCTGTATCACACTCACCAGCAGGACAGATGTGTATCGCAGTGATCTCACAAAACCAGCCGTATAGATGTGATTCTGTATCACACTCACCAGCAGGACAGATTTGTATCGAAGTGATCTCACAATGCCAGCCGTATAGATGTGATTCTGTATCACACTCACCAGCAGGACAGATGTGTATATTACGGTGATCTCACACTGCCAGCCGTATAGATGTGATTCTGTATCACACTCACCAGCAGGACAGATGTGTATATCACTGTGATCTCACAATGCCAGCTGTATAGATGTGATTCTGTATCACACTCACCAGCAGGACAGATGTGTATGTCACAGTGATCTCACACTGCCAGCCGTATAGATGTGATTCTGTATCACACTCACCAGCAGGACAGATGTGTATGTCACAGTGATCTCACACTTCCAGCCGTATAGATGTGATTCTGTATCACACTCACCAGCAGGACAGATGTGTATGTCACAGTGATCTCACACTGCCAGCCGTATAGATGTGATTCTGTATCACACTCACCAGCAGGACAGATGTGTATATCACTGTGATCTCACACTGCCAGCCGTATAAATGTGATTCTGTATAACACTCACCAGCAGGACAGATGTGTATATCACTGTGATCTCACACTGCCAGCCGTATAGATGTGATTCTGTATCACACTCACCAGCAGGACAGATGTGTATCGCAGTGATCTCACAATGCCAGCCGTATAGATGTGATTCTGTATCACACTCACCAGCAGGACAGATGTGTATATCACTGTGATCTCACACTGCCAGCCGTACAGATGTGATTCTGTATCACACTCACCAGCAGGACAGATGTGTATATCACAGTGATCTCACACTGCCAGCCGTATAGATGTGATTCTGTATAACACTCACCAGCAGGACAGATGTGTATATCACTGTGATCTCACACTGCCAGCCGTATAGATGTGATTCTGTATCACACTCACCAGCAGGACAAATGTGTATTACAGTGATCTCACAATTCCAGCTGTATAGATGTGATTCTGTATCACACTCACCAGCAGAACAGATGTGTATCACTGTGATCTCACAATGCCAGCTGTATAGATGTGATTCTGTATCACACTCACCAGCAGGACAGATGTGTATATCACTGTGATCTCACACTGCCAGCCGTATAGATGTGATTCTGTATCACACTCACCAGCAGGACAGATGTGTATCACAGTGATCTCACAATGCCAGCTTTATAGATGTGATTCTGTATCACACTCACCAGCAGGACAGATGTGTATATCACTGTGATCTCACAATGCCAGCCGTATAGATGTGATTCTGTATCACACTCACCAGCAGGACAGATGTGTATATCACTGTGATCTCACACTGCCAGCCGTATAGATGTGATTCTGTATCACACCAGCAGGACAAATGTGTATATCACTGTGTTCTCACACTGCCAGCCGTATAGATGTGATTCTGTATCACACTCACCAGCAGGACAGATGTGTATATCACTGTGATCACACAATGCCAGCCGTATAGATGTGATTCTGTGTCACACTCACCAGCAGGACAGATGTGTATATCACTGTGATCTCACACTGCCAGCCGTATAGATGTGATTCTGTATCACACTCACCAGCAGGACAGATGTGTATGTCACAGTGATCTCACACTGCCAGCCGTATAGATGTGATTCTGTATCACACTCACCAGCAGGACAGATGTGTATGTCACAGTGATCTCACACTGCCAGCCGTATAGATGTGATTCTGTATCACACTCACCAGCAGGACAGATGTGTATCGCAGTGATCTCACAAAACCAGCCGTATAGATGTGATTCTGTATCACACTCACCAGCAGGACAGATTTGTATCGAAGTGATCTCACAATGCCAGCCGTATAGATGTGATTCTGTATCACACTGACCAGCAGGACAGATGTGTATATCACGGTGATCTCACACTGCCAGCCGTATAGATGTGATTCTGTATCACACTCACCAGCAGGACAGATGTGTATATCACTGTGATCTCACAATGCCAGCTGTATAGATGTGATTCTGTATCACACTCACCAGCAGGACAGATGTGTATGTCACAGTGATCTCACACTTCCAGCCGTATAGATGTGATTCTGTATCACACTCACCAGCAGGACAGATGTGTATATCACTGTGATCTCACACTGCCAGCCGTATAGATGTGATTCTGTATCACACTCACCAGCAGGACAGATGTGTATGTCACAGTGATCTCACACTGCCAGCCGTATAGATGTGATTCTGTATCACACTCACCAGCAGGACAGATGTGTATATCACTGTGATCTCACACTGCCAGCCGTATAGATGTGATTCTGTATCACACTCACCAGCAGGACAAATGTGTATTACAGTGATCTCACAATTCCAGCTGTATAGATGTGATTCTGTATCACACTCACCAGCAGAACAGATGTGTATCACTGTGATCTCACAATGCCAGCTGTATAGATGTGATTCTGTATCACACTCACCAGCAGGACAGATTTGTATATCACGGTGATCTCACACTGCCAGCCGTATAGATGTGATTCTGTATCACACTCACCAGCAGGACAGATGTGTATATCACTGTGATCTCACAATGCCAGCTGTATAGATGTGATTCTGTATCACACTCACCAGCAGGACAGATGTGTATGTCACAGTGATCTCACACTGCCAGCCGTATAGATGTGATTCTGTATCACACTCACCAGCAGGACAGATGTGTATCACAGTGATCTCACAATGCCAGCTGTATAGATGTGATTCTGTATCACACTCACCAGCAGGACAGATGTGTATATCACTGTGATCTCACAATGCCAGCCGTATAGATGTGATTCTGCATCACACTCACCAGCAGGACAGATGTGTATATCACTGTGATCTCACACTGCCAGCCGTATAGATGTAATTCTGTATAACACTCACCAGCAGGACAGATGTGTATATCACTGTGATCTCACACTGCCAGCCGTATAGATGTGATTCTGTATCACACTCAGCAGCAGGACAGATGTGTATATCACAGTGATCTCACACTGCCAGCCGTATAGATGTGATTCTGTATCACACTCACCAGCAGTACAGATGTGTATCGCAGTGCTCTCACAATGCCAGCCGTATAGATGTGATTCTGTATCACACTCACCAGCAGTACAGATGTGTATCGCAGTGCTGTCACAATGCCAGCCGTATAGATGTGATTCTGTATCACACTCACCAGCAGGACAGATGTGTATATCACTGTGATATCACACTGCCAGCCATATAGATGTGATTCTGTATCACACTCACCAGCAGGACAGATGTGTATATCACTGTGATCTCACAATGCCAGCCGTATAGATGTGATTCTGTATCACACTCACCAGCAGGACAGATGTTTATACCACTGTGATCTCACACTGCCAGCCGTATAGATGTGATTCTGTATCACACCAGCAGGACAAATGTGTATATCACTGTGTTCTCACACTGCCAGCCGTATAGATGTGATTCTGTATCACACTCACCAGCAGGACAGATGTGTATATCACTGTGATCACACAATGCCAGCCGTATAGATGTGATTCTGTGTCACACTCACCAGCAGGACAGATGTGTATATCACTGTGATCTCACACTGCCAGCCGTATAGATGTGATTCTGTATCACACTCACCAGCAGGACAGATGTGTATGTCACAGTGATCTCACACTGCCAGCCGTATAGATGTGATTCTGTATCACACTCACCAGCAGGACAGATGTGTATGTCACAGTGATCTCACACTGCCAGCCGTATAGATGTGATTCTGTATCACACTCACCAGCAGGACAGATGTGTATCGCAGTGATCTCACAAAACCAGCCGTATAGATGTGATTCTGTATCACACTCACCAGCAGGACAGATGTGTATATCACTGTGATCTCACACTGCCAGCCGTATAGATGTGATTCTGTATCACACTCACCAGCAGGACAGATGTGTATGTCACAGTGATCTCACACTTCCAGCCGTATAGATGTGATTCTGTATCACACTCACCAGCAGGACAGATGTGTATGTCACAGTGATCTCACACTGCCAGCCGTATAGATGTGATTCTGTATCACACTCACCAGCAGGACAGATGTGTATATCACTGTGATCTCACACTGCCAGCCGTATAGATGTGATTCTGTATAACACTCACCAGCAGGACAGATGTGTATATCACAGTGATCTCACACTGCCAGCCGTATAGATGTGATTCTGTATCACACTAACCAGCTGGACAGATGTGTATCGCAGTGATCTCACAATGCCAGCCGTATAGATGTGATTCTGTATCACACTCACCAGCAGGACAGATGTGTATATCACTGTGATCTCACACTGCCAGCCGTATAGATGTGATTCTGTATCACACTCACCAGCAGGACAGATGTGTATATCACAGTGATCTCACACTGCCAGCCGTATAGATGTGATTCTGTATAACACTCACCAGCAGGACAGATGTGTATATCACTGTGATCTCACACTGCCAGCCGTATAGATGTGATTCTGTATCACACTCACCAGCAGGACAAATGTGTATTACAGTGATCTCACAATTCCAGCTGTATAGATGTGATTCTGTATCACACTCACCAGCAGAACAGATGTGTATCACTGTGATCTCACAATGCCAGCTGTATAGATGTGATTCTGTATCACACTCACCAGCAGGACAGATGTGTATATCACTGTGATCTCACAATGCCAGCCGTATAGATGTGATTCTGTATCACACTCACCAGCAGGACAGATGTGTATCGCAGTGATCTCACAATGCCAGCCGTGTAGATGTGATTCTGTATCACACTCACCAGCAGGACAGATGTGTATATCACTGTGATCTCACAATGCCAACCGTATAGATGTGATTCTGTATCACACTCACCAGCAGGACAGATGTGTATCGCA
Organism: Pseudophryne corroboree; assembly: GCF_028390025.1. NCBI lineage: Eukaryota > Metazoa > Chordata > Amphibia > Anura > Myobatrachidae > Pseudophryne > Pseudophryne corroboree. The sequence continues at coordinate 1,231,835,475 of NC_086444.1, forward strand.
GTGATCTCACAATGCCAGCCGTATAGATGTGATTCTGTATAACACTCACCAGCAGGACAGATGTGTATATCACTGTGATCTCACAATGCCAGCCGTATAGATGTGATTCTGTATCACACTCACCAGCAGGACAGATGTGTATCACAGTGATCTCACAATGCCAGCCGTGTAGATGTGATTCTGTATCACACTCACCAGCAGGACAGATGTGTATATCACTGTGATCTCACAATGCCAACCGTATAGATGTGATTCTGTATCACACTCACCAGCAGGACAGATGTGTATCGCAGTGATCTCACAATGCCAGCCGTATAGATGTGATTCTGTATAACACTCACCAGCAGGACAGATGTGTATATCACTGTGATCTCACAATGCCAGCCGTATAGATGTGATTCTGTATCACACTCACCAGCAGGACAGATGTGTATCACAGTGATCTCACAATGCCAGCTGTATAGATGTGATTCTGTTTCACACTCACCAGCAGGACAGATGTGTATATCACTGTGATCTCACAATGCCAGCCGTATAGATGTGATTCTGTATCACACTCACCAGCAGGACAGATGTGTATATCACTGTGATCTCACAATGCCAGCTGTATAGATGTGATTCTGTATAACACTCACCAGCAGGACAGATGTGTATATCACAGTGATCTCACACTGCCAGCCGTATAGATGTGATTCTGTATCACACCAGCAGGACATATGTGTATATCACTGTGATCTCACACTGCCAGCCGTATAGATGTGATTCTGTATCACATTCACCAGCAGGACAGATGTGTATATCACTGTGATCTCACACTGCCAGCCGTATAGATGTGATTCTGTATCACACTCACCAGCAGGACAGATGTGTATGTCACTGTAATCTCACACTGCAGCCGTATAGATGTGATTCTGTATCACACTCACCAGCAGGACAGATGTGTATATCACTGTGATCTCACACTGCCAGCCGTATAGATGTGATTCTGTATCACACTCACCAGCAGGACAAATGTGTATTACAGTGATCTCACAATTCCAGCTGTATAGATGTGATTCTGTATCACACTCACCAGCAGAACAGATGTGTATATCACTGTGATCTCACAATGCCAGCTGTATAGATGTGATTCTGTATCACACTCACCAGCAGGACAGATGTGTATATCACTGTGATCTCACAATGCCAGCTGTATAGATGTGATTCTGTATCACACTCACCAGCAGGACAGATGTGTATATCACTGTGATCTCACAATGCCAGCCGTATAGATGTGATTCTGTATCACACTCACCAGCAGGACAGATGTGTATCGCAGTGATCTCACAATGCCAGCCGTGTAGATGTGATTCTGTATCACACTCACCAGCAGGACAGATGTGTATATCACTGTGATCTCACAATGCCAACCGTATAGATGTGATTCTGTATCACACTCACCAGCAGGACAGATGTGTATCGCAGTGATCTCACAATGCCAGCCGTATAGATGTGATTCTGTATAACACTCACCAGCAGGACAGATGTGTATATCACTGTGATCTCACAATGCCAGCCGTATAGATGTGATTCTGTATCACACTCACCAGCAGGACAGATGTGTATATCACTGTGATCTCACAATGCCAGCTGTATAGATGTGATTCTGTATAACACTCACCAGCAGGACAGATGTGTATATCACAGTGATCTCACACTGCCAGCCGTATAGATGTGATTCTGTATCACACCAGCAGGACATATGTGTATATCACTGTGATCTCACACTGCCAGCCGTATAGATGTGATTCTGTATCACACTCACCAGCAGGACAGATGTGTATGTCACTGTAATCTCACACTGCCAGCCGTATAGATGTGATTCTGTATCACACTCACCAGCAGGACAGATGTGTATATCACTGTGATCTCACACTGACAGCCGTATAGATGTGATTCTGTATCACACTCACCAGCAGGACAGATGTGTATGTCACTGTAATCTCACACTGCCAGCCGTATAGATGTAATTCTGTATCACACTCACCAGCAGGACAGATGTATATCGCAGTGATCTCACAATGCCAGCCGTATAGATGTGATTCTGTATCACACTCACCAGCAGGACAGATGTGTATATCACTGTGATCTCACACTGCCAGCCGTATAGATGTGATTCTGTATCACACTCACCAGCAGGACAGATGTTTATATCACTGTGATCTCACACTGCCAGCCGTATAGATGTGATTCTGTATCACACTCACCAGCAGGACAGATGTGTATGTCACAGTGATCTCACACTGCCAGCCGTATAGATGTGATTCTGTATCACACTCGCCAGCAGGACAGATGTGTATCGCAGTGATTTCACACTGCCAGCCGTATAGATGTGATTCTGTATCACACTCACCAGCAGGACAGATGTGTATATCACTGTGATCTCACACTGCCAGCCGTATAGATGTGATTCTGTATCACACTCACCAGCAGGACAGATGTGTATGTCACAGTGATCTCACACTGCCAGCCGTATAGATGTGATTCTGTATCACACTCACCAGCAGGACAGATGTGTATGTCACAGTGATCTCACACTGCCAGCCGTATAGATGTGATTCTGTATCACACTCACCAGCAGGACAGATGTGTATATCACAGTGATCTCACAATGCCTGCCGTATAGATGTGATTCTGTATCACACTCACCAGCAGGACAGATGTGTATATCACAGTGATATCACACTGCCAGCCGTATAGATGTGATTCTGTATCACACTCACCAGCAGGACAGATGTGTATATCACAGTGATCTCACACTGCCAGCTGTATAGATGTGATTCTGTATCACACTCGCCTATGACTGTTCTACTGCTCTGATTGGCTACAGTTTGATCTAGTTCTATGACCGCTGTAATGCTTTGATTGGCTACTGGTTGGTGTAGTCCACTGATGGTCTGATTGGCTACAGCCAGTTCTTGTTCTGTCTATTCCTTAGCTGCCTACAGCAGGCAACTCTGAGGACAAGAAAATAATTGTCATAGGAGTTTATACTTAAATAGATCTCACCTCACAATGCATTGCTATTATTGGATTGCGGGCAATAATCAGTAAGGATTGCAAATTATGCTTTTTAGCCTCGCATCGCCACCCAGGATGCTCTCTGCCGCCTCCTCCCGCGACCACGCACTAATTGCGATCATGCCACATTTAGTGCGCGGTCGCAGAACGTAGTAAGCCTAGTTGCAACGAACGGCAGGAGGTCTGGTTTCATCTTTTTGATCTGAGCGGCTGCGTGTGACATCACGCAGCTGCCCCGATCACGCCCCCCCCCCATTTGGATGACATCGCCACCCGTTTCCCTGCCGCCGCCCCCCGCAATGCTCCATCTCTACCTTGGAAACGGAGCGTTGCCCCCCCCCCCCTCCCGCTCCTCTAACTCCTCCAACGCAGTAAACGCAAGCGCAGGGCGGGACCTGCACATGCACCCACCGGGCGAACGCAAAAATTCCTGCTGAATAGCGATTTTCAATCCAACCTGAATTAGGCCCTCTATGCAATATATGACCAGTTTGTTTTCTTGCGCCATCAAACTCCGAGGGGTATATATTTACTAAGTGGCGGGTTTTCAAAACCACTGATCTTCTGCAGAATTGGAGGCGAGATTTAAAAGCACAATAATACTGAACACAAAACCAGGCGTGTTCTGCGTTCTATAGTATCGCCATACTGGCAAATCCACAGAGAATCTGCGTTTGGTACATTTCCCCCTCAAGTCTTTATAACAGCCTTTGTTATATATATGCACAAGTGATGCGTTCTCATTCAGAGGGACAGAGATGAGTATCTGTAATTGTCAGTTAATATGCCAGGCAGAGGGGGTTACAGAGGCGGCCGAGCCGGAGCGAGATGAGGACTCGGCAGATGAGAAGAACAAAGTGAAGACAGGTCCCCTAACAATGATAAATGCTCTGTGCTCCATGTAGCTGTGACAGGACCACTGGCCCTCAGCGGCCGCCAGCATTTAACCCTCTCATCTCCCGAGCATTGGTCCTCCTAGGACTCACGGCATCCATGTTCCCATCAGCGCAGACAGGCGTTATCACTGCACCAAGGATGTGTCCCGGGGACGGGCTGGGGGATCCACTCCTGGGATTACGGCTTTATTCCTTCTGGATTGAAGCATGAAATCCATATGAGAGCAGTGAGGCCTTAGTGAGCTTCTGCCATTTCTCTGCCTTTCCAGGTATATGTCTGTGGGGTTTATTGCCAGCTCCCAGGGATAACAATTGGGACCGCGATCTGCAGCGCTAACGAGCCTTCTGTGGGAGAGTTCTGCGCTATCTCCTGCGTTAGGCTGTTAGTACATAGCAACCGTTCATAACACGATGCAGAAACTGCACTGTACACCGTGCATTTATACAGAAACCAAAAACCTTGATAAATAGATCCCTTGTAGTGAGGAAGGAAAACGCACTTGTAGAACTGCGCACCCTGGAAATTACAGCGAGATGGTAAATTGCAGGAAGAAGTCAGCAGACTGTGTATTTACAGACGCAGCGCAGAACGGCGAATCAGAGACCGTGCCGCCGGAGAGTCGCACCTCTGCGCAGCGGTCACAGGAAATGTCACCGTAACGTCACTCATTCCTATCAGACAGGAAGAGGCAGCACCGTGCGTTTATGCTGAGCTGCGCTCCCGAATGACAGATAGGAAAGCCGTATTGTAGTGGTTATTACACAATGCTATTCTGTGTCTGAGGATATGTGTATTGTACTGTCCTGTATATACAGTACAGTGCACATACATTACATATACAGCTAATCGATATACCCCACCCGTATACATATACAGCTAATGGTTATACCCCAGCCATTTACATATACAGCTACTGATTATACCCCAGCCATATACATATACAGCTACTGATTATACCCCAGCCATATACATATACAGCTACTGATTATACCCCAGCCATATACATATACAGCTACTGATTATACCCCAGCCATATACATATACAGCTACTGATTATACCCCAGCCATATACATATACAGCTACTGATTATACCACAGCCATATACATACCTATACAGTTACTGATTATACCCCAGCCATATACATATACAGCTACTGATTATACCCCAGCCATATACATACCTATACAGTTACTGATTATACCCCAGCCATATACATATACAGCTACTGATCATACCCCAGCCATATACATATACAGCTAATGATTATACCCCAGCCATATACATATACAGCTACTGATAATACCCCAGCCATATACATATACAGCTACTGATTATACCACAGCCATATACATATACAGCTACTGATTATACCACAGCCATATACATATACAGCTACTGATTATACCCCAGCCATATACATATACAGCTACTGATAATACCCCAGCCATATACATATACAGCTACTGATTATACCCCAGCCATATACATATACAGCTACTGATTATACCCCAGCCATATACATATACAGCTACTGATTATACCCCAGCCATATACATACACAGCTACTGATTATACCCCAGCCATATACATATACAGCTACTGATTATACCCCAGCCATATACATATACAGCTACTGATTATACCCCAGCCATATACATATACAGCTACTGATTATACCCCAGCCATATACATATACAGCTACTGATTATACCCCAGCCATATACATATACAGCTACTGATTATACCCCAGCCATATACATATACAGATACTGATTATACCCTAGCCATATACATATACAGCTACTGATTATACCCCAGCCATATACATATACAGATACTGATTATACCCTAGCCATATACATATACAGATACTGATTATACCCCAGCCATATACATATACAGCTACTGATTATACCCAGCCATAAACATATACAGCTAATGATTATACCCCAGCCATATACATATACAGATACTGATTATACCCCAGCCATATACATATACAGCTACTGATTATACCCCAGCCATATACATATACAGCTACTGATCATACCCCAGCCATATACATATACAGCTACTGATCATACCCCAGCCATATACATATACAGCTACTGATTATACCCCAGCCATATACATATACAGCTACTGATTATACCCCAGCCATATACATACCTATACAGCTACTGATAATACCCCAGCCATATACATATACAGCTACTGATTATACCCCAGCCATATACATATACAGCTACTGATTATACCCCAGCCATATACATGTACAGCTACTGATTATACCACAGCCATATACATATACAGCTACTGATCATACCCCAGCCATATACATACCTATACAGCTACTGATAATACCCCAGCCATATACATATACAGCTACTGATTATACCCCAGCCATATACATATACAGCTAATGATTATACCCCAGCCATATACATATACAGCTACTGATAATACCCCAGCCATATACATATACAGCTACTGATTATACCCTAGCCATATACATATACAGCTACTGATTATACCCCAGCCATATACATATACAGCTACTGATTATACCCCAGCCATATACATATACAGCTACTGATTATACCCCAGCCATATACATATACAGCTACTGATTATACCCCAGCCATATACATATACAGCTACTGATTATACCCCAGCCATATACATACACAGCTACTGATTATACCCCAGCCATATACATATACAGCTACTGATTATACCCCAGCGATATACATATACAGCTACTGATTATACCCCAGCCATATACATATACAGCTACTGATTATACCCCAGCCATATACATATACAGCTACTGATTATACCCCAGCCATATACATATACAGCTACTGATTATACCCCAGCCATATACATATACAGCTACTGATTATACCCCAGCCATATACATATACAGCTACTGATTATACCCCAGCCATATACATATACAAGCCATATACATATACAGCTACTGATTATACCCCAGCCATATACATATACAGCTACTGATTATACCCCAGCCATATACATATACAGCTACTGATTATACCCTAGCCATATACATATACAGCTACTGATTATACCCCAGCCATATTCATATACAGCTACTGATTATACCCCAGCCATATACATATACAGCTACTGATTATACCCAGCCATAAACATATACAGCTAATGATTATACCCCAGCCATATACATATACAGATACTGATTATGCCCCAGCCATATACATATACAGCTACTGCTTATACCCCAGCCATATACATATACAGCTACTGATTATACCCCAGCCATATATACATATACAGCTAATGATTATATCCCAGCCATATATATATATATATATATATACAGCTAATGATTATATCCCACCCATATACATATACAGCTACTGATTATATCCCAGCCATATACATATACAGCTACTTATTATATCCCAGCCATATATATATATATATATATATATATATATATATATATATACAGCTAATGATTATATCCCACCCATATACATATACAGCTACTGATTATACCCCAGCCATATACATATACAGCTACTGATTATATCCCAGCCATATACATATACAGCTACTTATTATATCCCAGCCATATATATATATATATATATATATATACAGCTAATGATTATATCCCACCCATATACATATACAGCTACTGATTATACCCCAGCCATATACATATACAGCTACTGATTATACCCCAGCCATATACATATACAGCTACTGATTATACCCCAGCCATATACATGTACAGCTACTGATTATACCCCAGCCATATTCATATACAGCTACTGATCATATACATATACAGCTACTGATTATACCCCAGCCGTATACATATACAGCTATTGATTATACCCCAGCCATATACATATACAGCTACTGATTATACCCCAGCCATATACATATACATCTACTGATTATACCCCAGCCATATACATATACAGCTACTGGTTATACCCCAGCCATATGCATATACAGCTAATGGTTATACCCCAGCCATATACATATACAGCTACTGATTATACCCCAGCCATATACATATACAGCTACTGATTATACCCCAGCCATATGCATATACAGCTAATGGTTATACCCCAGCCATATACAGCTACTGATTATATCCCAGCCATATACATATACAGCTACTGATTATACCCCAGCCATTACATATACAGCTACTGATTATACCCCAGCCATATACATATACAGCTACTGATTATACCCCAGCGATATACATATACAGCTACTGATTATACCCCAGCCATATACATATACAGCTACTGATTATACCCCAGCCATATACATATACAGCTACTGATTATACCCCAGCCATATACATATACAGCTACTGATTATACCCCAGCCATATACATACACAGCTAATGATTATACCCCAGCCATATACATATACAGCTACCGATTATGTCCCAGCCATATACATATACAGCTACTGATTATACCCCAGCCATATACATATACAGCTACTGATTATACCCCAGCCATATACATACCTATACAGCTACTGATAATACCCCAGCCATATACATATACAGCTACTGATAATATCCCAGCCATATACATATGCAGCTACTGATTATACCCCAGCCATATACATATACAGCTACTGATTATATCACAGCCATATACATATACACCTAATGGTTATACCCCAGCCATATGCATATACAGCTACTGATTATATCCCAGCCATATACATATACAGCTATTGGTTATACCCCAGCCATATGCATATACAGCTACTGATTATACCCCAGCCATATACATATACAGCTACTGATTATACCCCAGCCATATACATATACAGCTACTGATTATACCCCAGCCATATACATATACAGCTACTGATTATACCCCAGCCATATACATATACAGCTACTGATTATACCCCAGCCATATACATATACAGCTACTGATTATACCCCAGCCGTATACAGCTACTGATTATACCCCAGCCATATACATATACAGCTACTGATTATACCCCAGCCATATACATATACAGCTACTGATTATACCCCAGCCATATACAGCTACTGATTATACCTCAGCCATATACATATACAGCTACTGATTATACCCCAGCCATAAACATACACAGCTAATGATTGTACCCCAGCCATATACATATACAGCTACTGATTATACCCCAGCCATATACATATACAGCTACTGATTATACCCCAGCCATATACAGCTACTGATTATACCTCAGCCATATACATATACAGCTACTGATTATATCCCAGCCATATACATATACAGCTACTGATTATACCCCAGCCATAGTTATTATAGACATAAGGGAATTAATATTCTAGGAAATGGTGAAACAATAAAAGTTACATGTAGGTTGAGTCTTTTTTTCTGGTTTGCATTTTTGAATATCTGGAATGGCGCTCAGACAATTGTGCATGCATTACTGCATTCATTCCGGGTATCCTGCAGAGAGTGCCAGAGTACGCGTATACGGAACACGTCCGGAATCAGTACACTTATATCATCGCTAATAATGCTGAATTATTAATCAATTGTCATACCACCAGGGTTAAATACGTATTTTAAATATGTATTCAACATATATTAAAACTGTAAGTGATGTCTGTACATAGCATTTTTTTTTTTTAAGAAATATACTTCTAGGGACTGTTAATGAACTATAGAGATGTTCTTTCTAATTAGTGACCTAAAAAGAAACTGAGGTATGTACAGTATGGTCTAGATGTGACATAGGGGGCAATAAAGGAAAAAACATAAACATATATTGCACACCCCAAAAAGCACTCGGGGCTGCAGGTGTAGTTCTCAGGACCTGCTGCTTCTCCCATGGTCAGCTTTACGTGGCTTGCTCACCAGTTAGTAGCCCTAAGCATCTTTTTGTGTTTTTCCCTAAAGGAAAAACTGCAAATATTGTTTACAAAGATTTTTTCTGATCAAAGGCCTAATTCAAGGTTGATTGCAAAACAACATTTTCCTCTAATGGGCAAAACCATGCGGCACTACAGGTGGGGCAGATGTAACATGTGCAGAGAGAGTTAGATTTGGGTGGGGCGTGTTCAAACTAAAATCTAGATTGCAGTGTAAAAAATAAAGCAGCCAGTATTTACCCTGCACAGAAACAAAATAACCCACCCAAATCTATCTCTCTCTGCACATGTTACATCTGCCCCCCCTGTAGTGCATATGGTTTTACTCATCAGAGGAAAATGTTGTTTTGCAATCAACCTTGAATTAGGCCCAGTGTGTACAATATAAAATATACATCACAATATTAGATGGCACTACTGTCTTGTAACATTTTTTACTCTGAGCAATAACAGACAGCCACGCGGGCAAACGCTAGTTATTATATCAATAATGACTTGGCGGCCCTCTGGTGTTAGTGAACTTTATACCACTATGGCAATTGGTCAAAAAGATGCTCACTAATACTATGCTATTACATACATAAAAAAAATCTTCAAATTCATATACATTTACTAAAAATATTTGCATAAAAAAACAGTATAGAGTCCGTTATACACGAAGTTCCTTTTCTCCGCCTCCTTTTTTTCGAAGGTCGGAGATCACAATAATAACAATAACCCAACGCATTTCGTCTCGTATAGACGATATCAGATATATACCAAACTAATAGGATCTGTAAGAGGATTCTTACTATCTGATAGGTGGTTGGTTCCATTGCAGATTCCCCCTAATTCAATTATCTGGTTTTTGAATACATTCTTTGGTTTACGAGCCATTCCATTCAACCAGGTGATTGGGCTACATATCAAAGAACCCTGAGCCCCTTTTAATAAAAAAATGAGTGTCTACATCTTTCTTGTATGCCAGGTTCTCATTTGGTTGAATAATAAAAGAAATAGCCCTGATGAAGTCTCTATACAAGATGAAACGCGTTGGGTTATTGTTATTATTGTGATCTTCGAAAAAAGGAGGAGGAGACAAGGAACTTTGTGTATAACGGACACTATACTGTTTTGTTTGCAAATATTTTTAATAAATGTATATGAATTTTAACATGTTTTTTATGTATGTAATAAATAGTATTAGTGAGCCATTTTTGACTAATTGCTATAGTGGTATAAAGTTCACTAGTACCAGAGGGGCGCCAACTCACTATTGTAGCGCAGAAGGAGGGTCATTTTTAGTAGCTAGTTATTATATATTTTTAAAAAAAATCATAACTGCTGTATGAAAAATTATTTAATTTATCATTTTGATAGTAGCAATCCTGCTATGATCAAGAATGTTGATAAGGGCCAATTATCCTAGATAGTAAGAGTGTTTAAAGCTCACGTTCATGCACATTATACTAGGGCTAGCCACTGACTGTCGATGATCTATGGCCGATATCAAGTGTTTTGCCATCGATGATGGCCACTGATGCCCACCATTGATGGCAGTGTCCCCACCCCTTCCTCGATGTTAGGAACACAGAACGCATCCATTGATAGTTTTCTAACAGTGGTTTAAAACCATCGGTCGTCAATAGTACTGCCGCCAATAGCCATCACAACAGTATTCCATAAACATTGCCATTTGTATGTTATACTGTAATTCAAAAGTAATAATAGAAGTTTTAAGCAGATGTTCTAATTCTAATTCAGTCATAAAACCCGACAATTTCTAAATCGTTTTAGGAAAAAACTTAAGGCGGTTAAGAATCTTAACATACAACATGTCAGACATTGGCATTTAGACATTGACCACGTCGACAATGATGACATGTCAACATGGTTAGAATGTCAACAAAACATTCCTGGTAGTCTAGCGGTGACTTATCTGGTTCGGCAGGTCCGGTGGCTCCAGCGGTGTCTTCCGGGTCCGGCTGTCAGCTAACAGTGACTACTGGCTGTTCCTGCGGTGGTTCCGGCAGTGAGTATCGCTAACCCCTAACCCTTCCTCCGGTGCCTAACCCTTACCTCACTTCCTGTAGCCTAACCCTAATCCTCTCTAGTGCCTAACCCTAACTTCCCCTCCTGTGGTCTAACCCTAACCCTTCCTCCGGTGCCTAACCCTTACCTCACTTCCTGTAGCCTAACCCTAATCCTCTCTAGTGCCTAACCCTAACTTCCCCTCCTGTGGTCTAACCCTAACCCTTCCTCCAGTACCTAAACCAAACCTCCCTTCCCACAGTCTAACCCTACGCCTAGTGGCTAACAATAACCTCCCCTCCCGTACCCTAACCCTACCTCCGGTGCCTAACACTTACCTCACTTCCTGTAGCCTAACCCTAATTCTCTCTAGTGCCTAACCCTAACTTCCCCTCCTGTGGTCTAACCCTAACCCTTCCTCCAGTGCTTAACCCTTACCTCTCTTCCTGTAGCCTAACCCTAATCCTCTCTAGTGCCTAACCCTTACCTCACTTCCTGTAGCCTAACCCTAATCCTCTCTAGTGCCTAACCCTAACTTCCCCTCCTGTGGTCTAACCCTAACCCTTCCTCCAGTGCCTAAACCAAACCTCCCTTCCCACAGTCTAACCCTACGCCTAGTAGCTAACAATAACCTCCCCTCCCGTACCCTAACCCTAACCCTTCCTCCAGTGCCTAACCCTTACCTCTCTTCCCGTAGCCTAACCCTAATCCTCTCTAGTGCCTAACCCTAACTTCCCCTCCAGTGGTCTAACCCTAACCCTTCCTCCAGTGCCTAACCCTTACCTCTCTTCCCGTAGCCTAACCCTAATCCTCTCTAGTGCCTAACCCTAACTTCCCCTCCAGTGGTCTAACCCTAATCCTTCCTCCAGTGCCTAACCCTTACCTCTCTTCCCGTAGCCTAACCCTAATCCTCTCTAGTGCCTAACCCAAACTTCACCTCCTATGGTCTAACCCTAACCCTTCCTCCAGTGCCTAACCCTTACCTCTCTAGTGCCTAACCCTAACTTCCCCTCCTGTGGCCTTACCCTAACCCTCCCTATAGTGCCTAAACCAAACCTCCCTTCCCACAGCCTAACCCTACTTCTAGTGCCTAACAATAACCTCCCCTCCCGTAGCCTAACCTTAACCCTCCCTCTAGTACCCTACCCCTAGTGTCTAACCTCCCTTCCCATAGCCTAACCCTGCCCCTAGTGTCTAACCTCCCCTCCTGGTTCCTAACCTTAAACCTCCCCCTGGTGTCTAACCCTAACCTCTCTTCCTGTAGCCTATCCCTTACCCTATACCTAGTGCTTTACATTATCCTCACCTCCCGTATCCTAACCCTGATCCTCTTACTAGCGCTTATTCTCCCTTCCCATAGCCTAGCCCTACCTACCTGTAGTGCCGAATCCTAACCGTCCCTCTACCCTAGTGCCTAACACTAACCTCCCCTCCCGTTGCTTAACCTTAACACTTCCCCTAGTGCCTAACCCCCACTCCAGTAGCTTAACCCTAATCCTACCCCTAGTGCCTAACACTAACTTCCCCCCCAGCAGCCTAACCCTAACTCTTCCCATAGCGCCTAACCCTAAAGCACCACCGCCAGAGCCTAGCCCTAAACTTCCCCTCCTGTAACCTAACCCTAACTCTCCCCGTAGTACCTAACACTTACCTCCTTTCCCAGTGCCTAAAACTAATCTTTTCTCCAGCAGCGCAGCCCTGACTCTCCCCTAGTGCCCAACCCTAACCCTCTACTGCCAGTGTCTGTTCCTCATCCTCCACTGCAACAGCTTAGCCCTAACCTCCTCCCGTAGCCTAACCCTCTGCTGCCATAGCCTAACCCTAACCCTCTGCTGCCACAACCTAACCCTCTGCTGCTGAAGCCTAACCCTAACCCTCTGCTGCCACAGCCTAACCCTAACCTTCCCCTCCCATACCCAGGGCCGGTTCCGGGTCTTCTGGCGCCCCGGGCGGCATTAGGGGGCGTGGCTTCGTACACGGGGCGTGGTCATTTACGCCCCCTGTACAGACTGAAATGATGTGCGGTGCGCGATGACGTCATCGCGCACCGCACAGCAAAGGTCCTCTCCACGAAGGGAAACTAGACGCGTACGCGTCTAGTTTCCCTTCCCAGCGGCAGCGGGGGGGGCAGCAGCCAGCGGCTGCAGGGGGGCAGCGGGGGGCACACAGCAGCAGCGGATCTTGCCCTGGTGCGGCGCCCTCCGGATGGCGTCCTGCGCCCTCCGGAAGGCGGCGCCCCGGGCAAAAGTCCTTCTTGCCCGTGGCAAGATCCGCTACTGCCCGTACCCTAACCCTCTGCCGCCACAACCTAGCCCTAACCATCTCCTCCCACAGCCTAACCCTCCGTTGCCACAGCCTATCCCTAATCCTGCGCTGGCACAGCCTAACCCTCTGCTGCCACAGCCTAACCCTATATGTACAGTCCTGTAACCTAACCCTCTGCTGCCGGAGCCTAACCCTAACCCACTGCTGCCACAGCCTAGCCCTAACCATCCCCTCCCGTACCCTAACCGTCTGATGCCACAGCCTAGCCCTAACCTTTTCCTCCCATAGCCTGACCGTCTGCTGCCACAGCCTAACCCTAACCCTCTGTTGCCACAATCCCTAACCCTAACTCTCTGCTGCTGGACCCTAACCCCCTGTTGCCACAGCCTAGCCCTAACCTTACCCTCCCGTACTCTAACCCTAACCCTCTGCTGCCACAGCCTAGCCCTAAAAGTCTCCTCCCATTGTCTATCCTTCCGCTGCCACATCCTAACCCTCTGCTGCCCAGCCTAACCCTCTGTTGCCACAGCCTAACCCTAACCCTCTGCTGCCACAGCCTAACACTAACCCTCTATTACCACAGCCTAACCATAACCCCCTGCCACCACAGCCTAGCCCTAACCATCTCCTCCCGTAGCCTTAACCCTCCACTGCCACAGCCTAACTCTAACCCTCTGCTGCCACAGCCTAACCCCAACTTTACACTCCTGTAGCCTTACCCTAACCCTCTGCTGCTGGAGCCTAAACCAAACCCCCTGCTGCCACAGCCTAGCCCTAACGTTCCCCTCCCATACCCTAACCCTCTGCTGCCACAGCCTAGCCCTAACCTTCTCCTCCCATAGCTTAACCCTCTGCTGCCACAGCCTAACCCTCTGCTGCCACAACCTAACCCTAACCTTCCCCTCCTATACTGTAACCCTAACCCTCTGCTACCACAGCCTAGCCCTAAACGTCTCCTCCCATTGCCTATCCTTTTGCTGCCACAGACTAACCCTAACCCCCTGCTGCCACAGCCTAAACCTAATCTTGCCCTCCTGTACCCTAACTTTAACCCTCCGCTGCCACAGCCTAACCCTACCCCTCTGCTGCCACAGCCTAACCCGAAATATACACTCCTGTAGCCTTACCCTAACCCTCTGCTGCTGGAGCCTAAACCTAACCCTGTGCTGCTACAGCCTAGCCCTAACCTTCCCCTCCCGTACCCTAGCTCTCTGCTGCCATAGCCTATCCCTAACCCTCCGCTGCCACAGCCTAACCCTTACCTTCTCCTCCCGTAGCCTAACCCTCTGCTGCCACAGCCTAACCCTAAACCCTCTGCTGTCACAACCTAACCCTAACCCCCTGCTGCCACAGCCTAGCCCTAACGATCTCCTCCCACTGCCTAACCTTTTGCTGCCACAGCCTAACCCTAACCCTCTGCTGCCACAGCCTAACCCTAACCTTCCCCTCCCATACTCTTAACCCTAACCCTCTGCTACTGGAGCCTACACCTAACCCCCTGCTTCCAAAGCCTAGCCCTATCCTTCCCCTCGCGTACCCTAACCCTCTGCAGCCACAGCCTAGCCTTAATCATCTCCTTCCGTAGCCTAATCCGCGGTTGCCACAGCCTAACCCTATACTTCCCCACCCATATCGTAACTGCTGGAGCACAACCCTAGCCCTCTGCTGCCACATCCTAGCCCTAACCATCTCCTCCCGTAGTCTAACCCTCCTCTGCCACAGCCTAACTGTAACCCTCTGCTGACACAGCCTATCCCTAACCTTCCCCTCCCGTATCCTAACCCGCCACTGCCACCGCCTAGCCCTAACCTTCGCCTCCCATAGTCTAACCCTAACCATCCTCTGCCACAGTCTAACCCTTACCTTCCCCTTCCATTGCCTAACCCTAACCCTCTGCTGCCACAGCCTAACCCTAACCCTCTGCTGCTACAGCCTAGCCTTAACCCTCTGATCACATGATCCCTAACCCTCCACCTAAGCCTCTGTTTGTGTAGAATGTCAACATTTCGCATGTCAACATTCTGCATTTCGACAACATAACTGTTGACATTGTGAGTCGACATTATTTTTGTCGACATTGTAAATGTCGGCATAATGACTGCATCCCATTATATGTATACACTTACTGCCCCAATACAGGTACTGCGTTCCTCCATCTATAAATATACTGTATGGTAAAACTATCCCAGCTTTGGAACCATCTCAGTGGATCTGCTTTATGTTTGGGGTTGCGTCCATCTCACAGGACACCGTGCAATGTGGGAGCACAGTCCTGGTTACACCTGTAACCCACATATAATATAGAGAGAGTTACTGTAACTCTCACTCAATAAAGTCAGACATCTGGACTAGGTAAGTACAGCAAAGGCATCTCCATGGTAACTAGAATGCCAGCCAATCAGGAGGGTACATGGGCCTTGGGTCAGAGGGGCCCACAACCTGCAGATGATCTCACCTGTGAGCAAGAAGCAGTTTACATTTGCTTACCTGCAGTGGTTTTATACTGACCATTACTGCTAGCTTCATACAGTATTACCAGGCTTCCACTGCAGAAGCACATGCGTAGCACCATGTGTAAGGTGTCTGACTGCAATGTGTGAGGTCCTGGGTTGGAGTCCCAATTGTGACATTTCAGGAATGTGTATGTGTGTTAAATGTAGCTCTCATGTTAAGTGTATGAATGTGGTATTTCGGGGTGTTCAAATTTTGGTATTTAATTTTGATTGGTGTTCAGATCCCTTTGTTTGAGTGCTTTGAAAGTCTGCATAGATGTGCTACAATTGTGTATATGCCATAGTATCACAGCATGTGCTTGTTGGTCCTCCAGTGAGGGGCAGGGTGAGGGGACCTGTCTGTCTCCTCTGCCCTGGGTCCCACAGCCCTGTAGCGCATGCCTCGCTGACACCTGTAGGCGCAGTCAGGAGGTAGCACATTACATACTTCAGGTGTACACTATGTCGTCTTCCTGAGTCCCTGGACAGCTCATCACAGCAGGCGGTCCCCAGTGAGAGGTTTGGAGAGAGCAGCCGGGATGCTCCATTGAGCTGGTGAAAGGCTGGCCATTGGGAATAGTATTATGCCACCGCTTCACTGATCCTGCCATCCGCAGAGACCCCTGTCCTTTCATCAGCCCTGTTACAGACGTTCCTTCTTACAGTAATACATATTGCTGAGATCACATCACAGCGACACATTATGCATACGCTTCTCTGACTGTACGTCATGTACCTGTCTGTTACACGTCCAGTACTTATTCTAGACTACTTCTAAGTCTACCCGCCCTGGTGTCCCCATGTATGGCTAACCCTGTCCGCTCAACTTATCGCTGGGGAAGGGGCTGAAACTGGGGGTGTAATACTGCGTTTAGGACAGACTGACGGATAATTCCTGATATGGCAGCGGTTAATGTTCCTCTCTGTATGGGGAAGTGATGGATAATTCCCTGATATGGCAGCGGTTAATATTCCGCTCTCTGTATGGAGAAGTGACGGATAATTCCCTGATATGGCAGCGGTTACTGTTCTCCTCTCTGTATGGGGAAGTGATGGATAATTCCCTGATATGGCAGCGGTTAATGTTCTGCTCTCTGTATGGAGAAGTGATGGATAATTCCCTGATATGGCAGCGGTTAATGTTCTGCTCTCTGTATGGAGAAGTGATGGATATTTCCCTGATATGGCAGCGGTTAATGTTCCGCTCTCTGTATGGGGAAGTGACGGATAATTCCCTGATATGGCAGTGGTTAATATTCCGCTCTCTGTATGGAGAAGTGACGGATAATTCCCTGATATGGCAGCGGTTAATGTTCCGCTCTCTGTATGGGGAAGTGACGGATAATTCCCTGATATGACAGCGGTTAATGTTCCGCTCTCTGTATGGGGAAGTGATGGATAATTCCCTGATATGGCAGCGGTTAATGTTCCGCTCTCTGTATGGGGAAGTGATAGATAATTCCCTGATATGGCAGCGGTTAATATTCCGCTCTCTGTATGGGGAAGTGATGGATAATTCCCTGATATGGCAGCGGTTAATGTTCTGCTCTCTGTATGGGGAAGTGACGGATAATTCCCTGATATGGCAGCGGTTAATGTTCCGCTCTCTGTATGGGGAAATGACGGATAATTCTCTGATATGGCAGCGGTTAATATTCCGCTCTCTGTATGGGGAAGTGACGGATAATTCCCTGATATGGCAGCGGTTACTGTTCTGCTCTCTGTATGGGGAAGTGACGGATAATTCCCTGATATGGCAGCGGTTACTGTTCCGCTCTCTGTATGGGGAAATGACGGATAATTCCCTGATATGGCAGCGGTTAATGTTCCGCTCTCTGTATGGGGAAATGACGGATAATTCCCTGATATGGCAGCGGTTAATATTCCGCTCTCTGTATGGGGAAGTGATGGATAATTCCCTGATATGGCAGCGGTAAATGTTCTGCTCTCTGTATGGGGAAGTGACGGATAATTCCCTGATATGGCAGCGGTTAATGTTCCGCTCTCTGTATGGGGAAGTGACGGATAATTCCTGATATGGCAGCGGTTAATGTTCCGCTCTCTGTATGGAGAAGTGACGGATAATTCCCTGATATGGCAGCGGTTAATGTTCCGCTCTCTGTATGGGGAAGTGACGGATAATACCCTGATATGGCAGCGGTTACTGTTCCGCTCTCTGTATGGGGAAGTGATGGATAATTCCCTGATATGGCAGCGGTTAATGTTCCGCTCTCTGTATAGAGAAGTGACGGATATTTCCCTGATATGTCAGCGGTTAATGTTCCGCTCTCTGTATGGGGAAGTGACGGATAATTCTCTGATATGGCAGCGGTTACTGTTCTCCTCTCTGTATGGGGAAGTGACGGATAATTCCCTGATATGGCAGCGGTTAATGTTCCGCTCTCTGTATGGGGAAGTGACGGATAATTCCCTGATATGGCAGCGGTTACTGTTCTCCTCTCTGTATGGGGAAGTGACGGATAATTCCCTAATATGGCAGCGGTTACTGTTCTCCTCTCTGTATGGGGAAGTGACAGATAATTCCCTGATATGGCAGCGGTTACTGTTCTCCTCTCTGTATGGGGAAGTGACGGATAATTCTCTGATATGGCAGCGGTTAATGTTCCGCTCTCTGTATGGAGAAGTGATGGATAATTCCCTGATATGGCAGCGGTTACTGTTCTCCTCTCTGTATGGAGAAGTGATGGATAATTCCTGATATGGCAGCGGTTACTGTTCTCCTCTCTGTATGGGGAAGTGACGGATAATTCCCTGATATGGCAGCGGTTAATGTTCCGCTCTCTGTATGGGGAAGTGACGGATAATTCCCTGATATGGCAGCGGTTACTGTTCTCCTCTCTGTATGGGGAAGTGACGGATAATTCCCTGATATGGCAGCGGTTAATGTTCCGCTCTCTGTATGGGGAAGTGACGGATAATTCCCTGATATGGCAGCGGTTAATGTTCCGCTCTCTGTATGGGGAAGTGACGGATAATTCCCTGATATGGCAGCGGTTACTGTTCTCCTCTCTGTATGGAGAAGTGACGGATATTTCCCTGATATGGCAGCGGTTAATGTTCTCCTCTCTGTATGGGGAAGTGACGGATAATTCCCTGATATGGCAGCGGTTAATGTTCCGCTCTCTGTATGGGGAAGTGACGGATCATTCCCTGATATGGCAGCGGTTAATGTTCCGCTCTCTGTATGGGGAAGTGATAGATATTTCCCTGATATGGCAGCGGTTACTGTTCTCCTCTCTGTATGGGGAAGTGACGGATAATTCCTGATATGGCAGCGGTTAATGTTCCGCTCTCTGTATGGGGAAGTGATGGATATTTCCCTGATATGGCAGCGGTTACTGTTCTCCTCTCTGTATGGGGAAGTGACGGATAATTCCCTGATATGGCAGCGGTTAATGTTCTCCTCTCTGTATGGAGAAGTGACGGATAATTCCCTGATATGGCAGCGGTTACTGTTCTCCTCTCTGTATGGGGAAGTGACGGATAATTCCTAATATGGCAGCCGTTACTGTTCTCCTCTCTGTATGGGGAAGTGACGGATATTTCCCTGATATGGCAGCGGTTACTGTTCTCCGCTCTGTATGGGGAAGTGATGGATATTTCCCTGATATGGCAGCGGTTACTGTTCTCCTCTCTGTATGGGGAAGTGACGGATAATTCCTGATATGGCAGCGGTTACTGTTCTGCTCTCTGTATGGGGAAGTGATGGATATTTCCCTGATATGGCAGCGGTTACTGTTCTCCTCTCTGTATGGGGAAGTGACGGATAATTCCTGATATGGCAGCGGTTAATGTTCCGCTCTCTGTATGGGGAAGTGACGGATCATTCCCTGATATGGCAGCGGTTAATGTTCCGCTCTCTGTATGGGGAAGTGATGGATATTTCCCTGATATGGCAGCGGTTACTGTTCTCCTCTCTGTATGGGGAAGTGACGGATAATTCCTGATATGGCAGCGGTTAATGTTCCGCTCTCTGAATGGGGAAGTGATGGATATTTCCCTGATATGGCAGCGGTTACTGTTCTCCTCTCTGTATGGGGAAGTGACGGATAATTCCCTGATATGGCAGCGGTTAATGTTCCGCTCTCTGTATGGAGAAGTGACGGATAATTCCCTAATATGGCAGCGGTTAATGTTCCGCTCTCTGTATGGAGAAGTGACGGATAATTCCCTAATATGGCAGCGGTTAATGTTCCGTTCTCTGTATAGGGAAGTGACGGATAATTCCCTGATATGGCAGCGGTTACTGTTCCGCTCTCTGTATAGGGAAGTGACGGATATTTCCCTGATATGGCAGCGGTTACTGTTCTCCTCTCTGTATGGGGAAGTGACGGATAATTCCTGATATGGCAGCGGTTAATGTTCCGCTCTCTGTATGGGGAAGTGACGGATAATTCCCTGATATGGCAGCGGTTACTGTTCTCCTCTCTGTATGGGGAAGTGACGGATAATTCCTGATATGGCAGCGGTTAATGTTCCGCTCTCTGTATGGAGAAGTGACGGATATTTCCCTGATATGGCAGCGGTTACTGTTCTCCTCTCTGTATGGGGAAGTGACGGATAATTCCTGATATGGCAGCGGTTACTGTTCTCCTCTCTGTATGGGGAAGTGACGTATAATTTTCTGATATGGCAGCGGTTACTGTTCTCCTCTCTGTATGGGGAAGTGATGGATAATTCCCTGATATGGCAGCGGTTAATGTTCCGCTCTCTGTATGGGGAAGTGACGGATATTTCCCTTATATGGCAGCCGTTACTGTTCTCCTCTCTGTATGGGGAAGTGACGGATAATTCCCTGATATGGCAGCGGTTAATGTTCCGCTCTCTGTATGGGGAAGTGACGGATATTTCCCTGATATGGCAGCCGTTACTGTTCTCCTCTCTGTATGGGGAAGTGACGGATAATTCCCTGATATGGCAGCGGTTACTGTTCTCCTCTCTGTATGGGGAAGTGACGGATAATTCCCTGATATGGCAGCGGTTAATGTTCCGCTCTCTGTATGGGGAAGTGACGGATAATTCCTGATATGGCAGCGGTTACTGTTCCGCTCTCTGTATGGGGAAGTGACGGATCATTCCCTGATATGGCAGCGGTTACTGTTCTCCTCTCTGTATGGGGAAGTGACGGATAATTCCCTGATATGGCAGCGGTTACTGTTCTCCTCTCTGTATGGGGAAGTGACGGATAATTCCCTAATATGGCAGCGGTTAATGTTCTCCTCTCTGTATGGGGAAGTGACGGATAATTCCCTGATATGGCAGCGGTTACTGTTCTCCTCTCTGTATGGGGAAGTGACAGGTAATTCCCTGATATAGCAGCGGTTAATGTTCCGCTCTCTGTATGGGGAAGTGACGGATAATTCCCTGATATGGCAGCGGTTACTGTTCTCCTCTCTGTATGGGGAAGTGACGGATAATTCCCTGATATGGCAGCGGTTACTGTTCTCCTCTCTGTATGGGGAAGTGACGGATAATTCCCTGATATGGCAGCGGTTACTGTTCTCCTCTCTGTATGGAGAAGTGACGGATATTTCCCTGATATGGCAGCGGTTACTGTTCTCCTCTCTGTATGGGGAAGTGATGGATAATTCCCTGATATGGCAGCGGTTACTGTTTCGCTCTCTGTATGGGGAAGTGATGGATATTTCCCTGATATGGCAGCGGTTAATGTTCCGCTCTCTGTATGGGGAAGTGACGGATAATTCCCTGATATGGCAGCGGTTACTGTTCTCCTCTCTGTATGGGGAAGTGACGGATAATTCCCTGATATGGCAGCGGTTACTGTGCTCTCTGTATGGAGAAGTGACGGATAATTCCCTGATATGGCAGCGGTTACTGTTCCGCTCTCTGTATGGAGAAGTGATGGATATTTCCCTGATATGGCAGCGGTTACTGTTCTCCTCTCTGTATGGGGAAGTGACGGATAATTCCCTGATATGGCAGCGGTTACTGTTCTCCTCTCTGTATGGGGAAGTGACGGATAATTCCCTGATATGGCAGCGGTTACTGTGCTCTCTGTATGGAGAAGTGACGGATAATTCCCTGATATGGCAGCGGTTACTGTTCCGCTCTCTGTATGGGGAAGTGACGGATAATTCCCTGATATGGCAGCGGTTAATGTTTCGCTCTCTGTATGGGGAAGTGACGGATATTTCCCTGATATGGCAGCGGTTACTGTTCTCCTCTCTGTATGGGGAAGTGACGGATAATTCCCTGATATGGCAGCGGTTACTGTTCTCCTCTCTGTATGGGGAAGTGACGGATAATTCCCTGATATGGCAGCGGTTACTGTTCTCCTCTCTGTATGGGGAAGTGACGGATAATTCCCTGATATGGCAGCGGTTACTGTTCTCCTCTCTGTATGGAGAAGTGACGGATATTTCCCTGATATGGCAGCGGTTACTGTTCCGCTCTCTGTATGGGGAAGTGATGGATAATTCCCTGATATGGCAGCGGTTACTGTTTCGCTCTCTGTATGGGGAAGTGATGGATATTTCCCTGATATGGCAGCGGTTACTGTTCTCCTCTCTGTATGGAGAAGTGATGGATATTTCCCTGATATGGCAGCGGTTACTGTTCTCCTCTCTGTATGGGGAAGTGACGGATAATTCCCTGATATGGCAGCGGTTACTGTTCTCCTCTCTGTATGGAGAAGTGACGGATATTTCCCTGATATGGCAGCGGTTAATGTTCTCCTCTCTGTATGGGGAAGTGACGGATATTTCCCTGATATGGCAGCGGTTAATGTTCTGCTCTCTGTATGGAGAAGTGACGGATAATTCCCTGATATGGCAGCGGTTACTGTTCTCCTCTCTGTATGGAGAAGTGACGGATAATTCCCTGATATGGCAGCGGTTACTGTTTCGCTCTCTGTATGGGGAAGTGACGGATATTTCCCTGATATGGCAGCGGTTAATGTTCTCCTCTCTGTATGGGGAAGTGACGGATAATTCCCTGATATGGCAGCGGTTACTGTTCTCCTCTCTGTATGGAGAAGTGACGGATAATTCCTGATATGGCAGCGATTAATGTTCCGCTCTCTGTATGGGGAAGTGACGGATAATTCCCTGATATGGCAGCGGTTAATGTTCCGCTCTCTGTATGGAGAAGTGACGGATAATTCCCTGATATGGCAGCGGTTACTGTTCTCCTCTCTGTATGGGGAAGTGACGGATATTTCCCTGATATGGCAGCGGTTACTGTTCTCCTCTCTGTATGGGGAAGTGACGGATATTTCCCTGATATGGCAGCGGTTAATGTTCCTCTCTCTGTATGGGGAAGTGACGAATAATTCCCTGATATGGCAGCGGTTAATGTTCCGCTCTCTGTATGGGGAAGTGATGGATAATTCCCTGATATGGCAGCGGTTACTGTTCCGCTCTCTGTATGGAGAAGTGACGGATAATTCCTGATATGGCAGCGGTTACTGTTCCGCTCTCTGTATGGAGAAGTGACGGATAATTCCTGATATGGCAGCGGTTACTGTTCTCCTCTCTGTATGGGGAAGTGACGGATAATTCCCTGATATGGCAGCGGTTAATGTTCCGCTCTCTGTATGGGGAAGTGATGGATATTTCCCTGATATGGCAGCGGTTAATGTTCTTCTCTCTATATGGGGAAGTGACGGATAATTCCCTGATATGGCAGCGGTTACTGTTCTCCTCTCTGTATGGGGAAGTGATGGATAATTCCCTGATATGGCAGCGGTTACTGTTCTCCTCTCTGTATGGGGAAGTGACGGATAATTCCCTGATATGGCAGCGGTTACTGTTCTCCTCTCTGTATGGGGAAGTGACGGATAATTCCCTGATATGGCAGCGGTTACTGTTCTCCTCTCTGTATGGGGAAGTGACGGATAATTCCCTGATATGGCAGCGGTTACTGTTCTCCTCTCTGTATGGGGAAGTGATGGATATTTCCCTGATATGGCAGCGGTTACTGTTCTCCTCTCTGTATGGAGAAGTGACGGATAATTCCCTGATATGGCAGCGGTTAATGTTCTCCTCTCTGTATGGAGAAGTGACGGATAATTCTCTGATATGGCAGCGGTTACTGTTCTCCTCTCTGTATGGGGAAGTGATGGATATTTCCCTGATATGGCAGCGGTTACTGTTCTCCTCTCTGTATGGGGAAGTGACGGATATTTCCCTGATATGGCAGCGGTTAATGTTCTGCTCTCTGTATGGGGAAGTGACGGATATTTCCCTGATATGGCAGCGGTTAATGTTCTGCTCTCTGTATGGGGAAGTGACGGATAATTCCCTGATATGGCAGCGGTTACTGTTCCGCTCTCTGTATGGGGAAGTGATGGATAATTCCCTGATATGGCAGCGGTTACTGTTCCGCTCTCTGTATGGGGAAGTGACGGATATTTCCCTGATATGGCAGCGGTTAATGTTTCGCTCTCTGTATGGGGAAGTTACGGATATTTCCCTGATATGGCAGCGGTTACTGTTCTCCTCTCTGTATGGGGAAGTGACGGATAATTCCCTGATATGGCAGCGGTTACTGTTCTCCTCTCTGTATGGGGAAGTGACGGATAATTCCCTGATATGGCAGCGGTTACTGTTCTCCTCTCTGTATGGAGAAGGGACGGATAATTCCCTGATATGGCAGCGGTTACTGTTCCGCTCTCTGTATGGGGAATTGACGGATATTTCCCTGATATGGCAGCGGTTACTGTTCTCCTCTCTGTATGGGGAAGTGACGGATAATTCCCTGATATGGCAGCGGTTACTGTTCTCCTCTCTGTATGGGGAAGTGACGGATAATTCCCTGATATGGCAGCGGTTACTGTTCTCCTCTCTGTATGGAGAAGTGATGGATAATTCCCTGATATGGCAGCGGTTACTGTTCTCCTCTCTGTATGGGGAAGTGACGGATAATTCCCTGATATGGCAGCGGTTACTGTTCTCCTCTCTGTATGGGGAAGTGACGGATATTTCCCTGATATGGCAGCGGTTAATGTTCTGCTCTCTGTATGGGGAAGTGACGGATATTTCCCTGATATGGCAGCGGTTAATGTTCTGCTCTCTGTATGGGGAATTGACGGATATTTCCCTGATATGGCAGCGGTTAATGTTCTGCTCTCTGTATGGGGAAGTGACGGATAATTCCCTGATATGGCAGCGGTTACTGTTCCGCTCTCTGTATGGGGAAGTGACGGATATTTCCCTGATATGGCAGCGGTTACTGTTCCGCTCTCTGTATGGGGAAGTGACGGATATTTCCCTGATATGGCAGCGGTTAATGTTTCGCTCTCTGTATGGGGAAGTGACGGATATTTCCCTGATATGGCAGCGGTTACTGTTCTCCTCTCTGTATGGGGAAGTGACGGATAATTCCCTGATATGGCAGCGGTTACTGTTCTCCTCTCTGTATAGGGAAGTGACGGATAATTCCCTGATATGGCAGCGGTTACTGTTCCGCTCTCTGTATGGAGAAGTGACGGATAATTCCTGATATGGCAGCGGTTACTGTTCTCCTCTCTGTATGGGGAAGTGACGGATAATTCCCTGATATGGCAGCGGTTACTGTTCTCCTCTCTGTATGGAGAAGTGACGGATAATTCCCTGATATGGCAGCGGTTACTGTTCTCCTCTCTGTATGGAGAAGTGACGGATAATTCCCTGATATGGCAGCGGTTACTGTTCTCCTCTCTGTATGGAGAAGTGACGGATAATTCCCTGATATAGCAGCGGTTACTGTTCTCCTCTCTGTATGGGGAAGTGACGGATATTTCCCTGATATGGCAGCGGTTACTGTTCTCCTCTCTGTATGGGGAAGTGACGGATAATTCCTGATATGGCAGCGGTTACTGTTCTCCTCTCTGTATGGAGAAGTGACGGATAATTCCTGATATGGCAGCGGTTACTGTTCTCCTCTCTGTATGGGGAAGTGATGGATATTTCCCTGATATGGCAGCGGTTACTGTTCTCCTCTCTGTATGGTGAAGTGATGGATATTTCCCTGATATGGCAGCGGTTACTGTTCTCCTCTCTGTATGGGGAAGTGACGGATAATTCCTGATATGGCAGCGGTTACTGTTCTCCTCTCCGTATGGAGAAGTGACGGATAATTCCTGATATGGCAGCGGTTACTGTTCTCCTCTCTGTATGGGGAAGTGACGGATATTTCCCTGATATGGCAGCGGTTACTGTTCTCCTCTCTGCATGGAGAAGTGACGGATATTTCCCTGATATGGCAGCGGTTAATGTTCTGCTCTCTGTATGGGGAAGTGACGGATAATTCCCTGATATGGCAGCGGTTACTGTTCCGCTCTCTGTATGGGGAAGTGACGGCTAATTCCTGATATGGCAGCGGTTAATGTTTCGCTCTCTGTATGGGGAAGTGACGGATAATTCCCTGATATGGCAGCGGTTACTGTTTCGCTCTCTGTATGGGGAAGTGACGGATATTTCCCTGATATGGCAGCGGTTACTGTTCTCCTCTCTGTATGGGGAAGTGACGGATATTTCCCTGATATGGCAGCGGTTAATGTTTCGCTCTCTGTATGGGGAAGTGACGGATAATTCCCTGATATGGCAGCGGTTACTGTTCCGCTCTCTGTATGGGGAAGTGACGGATAATTCCCTGATATGGCAGCGGTTACTGTTCCGCTCTCTGTATAGGGAAGTGACGGATATTTCCCTGATATGGCAGCGGTTACTGTTCCGTGCTCTGTATGGAGAAGTGACGGATATTTCCCTGATATGGCAGCGGCTACTGTTCCGCTCTCTGTATGGGGAAGTGACGGATATTTCCCTGATATGGCAGCGGTTACTGTTCCATGCTCTGTATGGAGAAGTGACGGATAATTCCCTGATATGGCAGCGGTTAATGTTTCGCTCTCTGTATGGGGAAGTGACGGATATTTCCCTGATATGGCAGCGGTTACTGTTCTCCTCTCTGTATGGGGAAGTGACGGATAATTCCTGATATGGCAGCGGTTAATGTTCCGCTCTCTGTATGGGGAAGTGACGGATAATTCCCTGATATGGCAGCGGTTACTGTTCTCCTCTCTGTATGGGGAAGTGACGGATAATTCCCTGATATGGCAGCGGTTACTGTTCTCTCTGTATGGGGAAGTGACGGATATTTCCCTGATATGGCAGCGGTTAATGTTCTCCTCTCTGTATGGGGAAGTGACGGATAATTCCTGATATGGCAGCGGTTACTGTTCTCCTCTCTGTATGGGGAAGTGACGGATAATTCCTGATATGGCAGCGGTTACTGTTCTCCTCTCTGTATGGAGAAGTGATGGATAATTCCCTGATATGGCAGCGGTTAATGTTCCGCTCTCTGTATGGAGAAGTGACGGATATTTCCCTGATATGGCAGCGGTTACTGTTCTCCGCTCTGTATGGGGAAGTGACGGATATTTCCCTGATATGGCAGCGGTTACTGTTCTCCTCTCTGTATGGAGAAGTGATGGATAATTCCCTGATATGGCAGCGGTTAATGTTCCGCTCTCTGTATGGGGAAGTGACGGATATTTCCCTGATATGGCAGCGGTTAATGTTCCGCTCTCTGTATGGGGAAGTGACGGATAATTCCCTGATATGGCAGCGGTTACTGTTCTCCTCTCTGTATGGGGAAGTGACGGATATTTCCCTGATATGGCAGCGGTTACTGTTCTCCTCTCTGTATGGGGAAGTGATGGATAATTCCCTGATATGGCAGCGGTTACTGTTCTCCTCTCTGTATGGGGAAGTGACGGATATTTCCCTGATATGGCAGCGGTTACTGTTCTCCTCTCTGTATGGGGAAGTGACGGATATTTCCCTGATATGGCAGCGGTTACTGTTCTCCTCTCTGTATGGAGAAGTGACGGATAATTCCCTGATATGGCAGCCGTTACTGTTCTCCTCTCTGTATGGGGAAGTGACGGATATTTCCCTGATATGGCAGCGGTTACTGTTCTCCTCTCTGTATGGGGAAGTGACGGATATTTCCCTGATATGGCAGCGGTTACTGTTCTCCTCTCTGTATGGGGAAGTGATGGATAATTCCCTGATATGGCAGCGGTTACTGTTCTCCTCTCTGTATGGGGAAGTGACGGATATTTCCCTGATATGGCAGCGGTTACTGTTCTCCTCTCTGTATGGAGAAGTGATGGATATTTCCCTGATATGGCAGCGGTTACTGTTCTCCTCTCTGTATGGGGAAGTGACGGATAATTCCCTGATATGGCAGCGGTTACTGTTCTCCTCTCTGTATGGGGAAGTGACGGATAATTCCTGATATGGCAGCGGTTAATGTTCCGCTCTCTGTATGGGGAAGTGACGGATAATTCCTGATATGGCAGCGGTTACTGTTCTCCTCTCTGTATGGGGAAGTGATGGATATTTCCCTGATATGGCAGCGGTTACTGTTCTCCTCTCTGTATGGGGAAGTGATGGATAATTCCCTGATATGGCAGCGGTTAATGTTCTCCTCTCTGTATGGAGAAGTGACGGATCATTCCCTGATATGGCAGCGGTTACTGTTCTCCTCTCTGTATGGAGAAGTGACGGATAATTCCCTGATATGGCAGCGGTTACTGTTCTCCTCTCTGTATGGGGAAGTGACGGATAATTCCCTGATATGGCAGCGGTTACTGTTCTCCTCTCTGTATGGGAAAGTGACGGATAATTCCCTGATATGGCAGCGGTTACTGTTCTCCTCTCTGTATGGGAAAGTGACGGATAATTCCCTGATATGGCAGCGGTTACTGTTCTCCTCTCTGTATGGGGAAGTGACGGATTTTTCCCTGATATGGCAGCGGTTACTGTTCTCCTCTCTGTATGGGGAAGTGACGGATAATTCCCTGATATGGCAGCGGTTACTGTTCTCCTCTCTGTATGGGGAAGTGACGGATATTTCCCTGGTATGGCAGCGGTTACTGTTCTCCTCTCTGTATGGGGAAGTGACGGATAATTCCCTGATATGGCAGCGGTTACTGTTCTCCTCTCTGTATGGGGAAGTGACGATATTTCCCTGATATGGCAGCGGTTACTGTTCTCTCTGTATGGGGAAGTGACGGATCATTCCTAATATGGCAGCGGTTAATGTTTCGCTCTCTGTATGGGGAAGTGACGGATAATTCCCTGATATGGCAGCGGTTACTGTTCTCTCTGTATGTGGAAGTGATGGATATTTCCCTGATATGGCAGCGGTTACTGTTTCGCTCTCTGTATGGGGAAGTGACGGATCATTCCTAATATGGCAGCGGTTAATGTTTCGCTCTCTGTATGGGGAAGTGACGGATATTTCCCTGATATGGCAGCGGTTACTGTTCTCTCTGTATGTGGAAGTGATGGATATTTCCCTGATATGGCAGCGGTTACTGTTCCGCTCTCTGTATGGGGAAGTGACGGATCATTCCTAATATGGCAGCGGTTAATGTTTCGCTCTCTGTATGGGGAAGTGACGGATAATTCCCTGATATGGCAGCGGTTAATGTTCCGCTCTCTGTATGGGGAAGTGACGGATAATTCCCTGATATGGCAGCGGTTACTGTTCTGCTCTCTGTATGGGGAAGTGATGGATATTTCCCTGATATGGCAGCGGTTACTGTTCTCCTCTCTGTATGGGGAAGTGACGGATAATTCCTGATATGGCAGCGGTTAATGTTCCGCTCTCTGTATGGGGAAGTGACGGATAATTCCCTGATATGGCAGCGGTTACTGTTCTCCTCTCTGTATGGGGAAGTGACGGATAATTCCCTGATATGGCAGCGGTTACTGTTCTCCTCTCTGTATTGGGAAGTGATGGATAATTCCCTGATATGGCAGCGGTTACTGTTCTCCTCTCTGTATGGAGAAGTGACGGATAATTCCTGATATGGCAGCGGTTACTGTTCTCCTCTCTGTATGGGGAAGTGACGGATATTTCCCTGATATGGCAGCGGTTACTGTTCTCCTCTCTGTATGGAGAAGTGACGGATAATTCCTGATATGGCAGCGGTTACTGTTCTCCTCTCTGTATGGAGAAGTGACGGATATTTCCCTGATATGGCAGCGGTTAATGTTCTCCTCTCTGTATGGGGAAGTGATGGATATTTCCCTGATATGGCAGCGGTTAATGTTCCGCTCTCTGTATGGGGAAGTGACGGATATTTCCCTGATATGGCAGCGGTTAATGTTCTCCTCTCTGTATGGAGAAGTGATGGATAATTCCTGATATGGCAGCGGTTAATGTTCTCCTCTCTGTATGGAGAAGTGATGGATAATTCCCTGATATGGCAGCGGTTAATGTTCCGCTCTCTGTATGGAGAAGTGACGGATAATTCCTGATATGGCAGCGGTTACTGTTCTCCTCTCTGTATGGGGAAGTGACGGATATTTCCCTGATATGGCAGCGGTTAATGTTCCGCTCTCTGTATGGAGAAGTGATGGATAATTCCTGATATGGCAGCGGTTAATGTTCTCCTCTCTGTATGGAGAAGTGATGGATAATTCCCTGATATGGCAGCGGTTACTGTTCTCCTCTCTGTATGGAGAAGTGACGGATATTTCCCTGATATGGCAGCGGTTACTGTTCTCCTCTCTGTATGGGGAAGTGACGGATATTTCCCTGATATGGCAGCGGTTACTGTTCTCCTCTCTGTATGGAGAAGTGACGGATATTTCCCTGATATGGCAGCGGTTACTGTTCTCCTCTCTGTATGGAGAAGTGACGGATAATTCCCTGATATGGCAGCGGTTACTGTTCTCCTCTCTGTATGGGGAAGTGACGGATCATTCCTGATATGGCAGCGGTTACTGTTCTGCTCTCTGTATGGTGAAGTGACGGATAATTCCCTGATATGGCAGCGGTTACTGTTCTCCTCTCTGTATGGGGAAGTGACGGATAATTCCCTGATATGGCAGCGGTTACTGTTCTCCTCTCTGTATGGGGAAGTGACGGATAATTCCCTGATATGGCAGCGGTTACTGTTCTCCTCTCTGTATGGGGAAGTGACGGATAATTCCCTGATATGGCAGCGGTTACTGTTCTCCTCTCTGTATGGAGAAGTGACGGATATTTCCCTGATATGGCAGCGGTTAATGTTCTCCTCTCTATATGGGGAAGTGACGGATAATTCCCTGATATGGCAGCGGTTACTGTTCTCCTCTCTGTATGGGGAAGTGACGGATAATTCCCTGATATGGCAGCGGTTACTGTTCTCCTCTCTGTATGGGGAAGTGACGGATAATTCCCTGATATGGCAGCGGTTACTGTTCTCCTCTCTGTATGGAGAAGTGACGGATAATTCCCTGATATGGCAGCGGTTACTGTTCTCCTCTCTGTATGGAGAAGTGACGGATATTTCCCTGATATGGCAGCGGTTACTGTTCTCCTCTCTGTATGGAGAAGTGATGGATATTTCCCTGATATGGCAGCGGTTACTGTTCTCCTCTCTGTATGGAGAAGTGACGGATATTTCCCTGATATGGCAGCGGTTACTGTTCTCCTCTCTGTATGGAGAAGTGATGGATAATTCCCTGATATGGCAGCGGTTACTGTTCTCCTCTCTGTATGGGGAAGTGACGGATAATTCCCTGATATGGCAGCGGTTACTGTTCTCCTCTCTGTATGGAGAAGTGATGGATATTTCCCTGATATGGCAGCGGTTACTGTTCTCCTCTCTGTATGGAGAAGTGATGGATATTTCCCTGATATGGCAGCGGTTACTGTTCTCCTCTCTGTATGGGGAAGTGACGGATCATTCCTGATATGGCAGCGGTTACTGTTCTCCTCTCTGTATGGGGAAGTGACGGATAATTCCCTGATATGGCAGCGGTTACTGTTCTCCTCTCTGTATGGAGAAGTGACGGATATTTCCCTGATATGGCAGCGGTTACTGTTCTCCTCCCTGTATGGAGAAGTGATGGATATTTCCCTGATATGGCAGCGGTTACTGTTCTCCTCTCTGTATGGGGAAGTGACGGATCATTCCTGATATGGCAGCGGTTACTGTTCTCCTCTCTGTATGGGGAAGTGACGGATAATTCCCTGATATGGCAGCGGTTACTGTTCTCCTCTCTGCATGGGGAAGTGACGGATCATTCCTGATATGGCAGCGGTTACTGTTCTCTCTGTATGGGGAAGTGATGGATATTTCCCTGATATGGCAGCGGTTACTGGTCTCCTCTCTGTATGGGGAAGTGATGGATATTTCCCTGATATGGCAGCGGTTACTGGTCTCCTCTCTGTATTGGGAAGTGATGGATATTTCCCTGATATGGCAGCGGTTACTGGTCTCCTCTCTGTATGGGGAAGTGACGGCCTCGCGGCTCATATCCCCCCAGCTGGAATATTGATGTGCACATTTATCTGTTATTTAATGGCTATTACATTTGTTTCTTGGATCAGGATTTCAGTATCTCGGTGTTTATGGAGCCACTGAGATCAGTCAATAAATTCATATTACAGATAATCCACTTTTTACATAATGGCCACTGAAAAAGAAGTTACTAAGTAGATTGGGCGCTAAGTGTGTGCGCCGTCCTGTAACAGCCCTATTCCCCAGCGTCAGGCAGAAACACAATTAGCAGCTGATGGAGGCTTCAGGCTTGGCCTTGGTGTGATGTTGGATGGATAGGGGTGGGGCGGCAGCAGTAATGGAAGATAAATGCATTGATGTGTAGGAGATCGGGGAAGACGCTGAGTGTGGAGAGAACATCACTAAGGGGTGGGGAAGAGGATAAAGTACTTACAGCAGGATAATGAAATAAGCCAACAGGATGCAGATATATCTGTGACAAGATTCTGCACTTGGCACCTTCCCATGTATCAATATGCCAAAGACAGGAAGAATCTTCCAAACGGAAATGTGTGTGTTACAGAAGTTATGTGAAAGTGGTAGCATCTGAAAAGGAACACAGTACGCACAAAGAATCACTCTCACACAGTCCACACAACGAGTCACTCTCACACAGTCCACACTACGAGTCACTCTCAAACAGTCCACACGAGTCACTCTCACACAGTCCACACAACGAGTCACTCTCACACAGTCCACATAAAGAGTCACTCTCACACAGTCCACACGAGTCACTCTCACACAGTCCACACAAGTCACTCTCACACAGTCCACACAAGTCACTCTCACACAGTCCACACAAGTCACTCTCACACAGTCCACACAAGTCACTCTCACACAGTCCACACAAGTCACTCTCACACAGTCCACACAAGTCACTCTCACACAGTCCACACAAGTCACTCTCACACAGTCCACACAAGTCACTCTCACACAGTCCACACAAGTCACTCTCACACAGTCCACACAAGTCACTCTCACACAGTCCACACAAGTCACTCTCACACAGTCCACACTACGAGTCACTCTCACACAGTCCACACTACGAGTCACTCTCACACAGTCCACACTACGAGTCACTCTCACACTGTCCACACTACGAGTCACTCTCACACAGTCTACACAACGAGTCACTCTCACACAGTCTACACAACAAGTCACTCTCACACAGTCTACACAATGAGTCACTGTCACTTAGTCTACACGAGTCACTCTCACACAGTCTACACAACAAGTCACTCTCACACAGTCTACACAATGAGTCACTGTCACTTAGTCTACACGAGTCACTCTCACACAGTCCACACGAGTCACTCTCACACAGTCTACACAATGAGTCACTCTCACACAGTCTACACAATGAGTCACTCTCACACAGTCTACACAATGAGTCACTGTCACTTAGTCTACACGAGTCACTCTCACACAGTCTACACAATGAGTCACTGTCTTACAGTCTACACAATGAGTCACTCTCACACAGTCTACACAATGAGTCACTGTCTTACAGTCTACACAATGAGTCACTGTCACTTAGTCTACACGAGTCACTCTCACACAGTCTACACAACAAGTCACTCTCACACAGTCCACACAATGAGTCACTGTCACTTAGTCTACACGAGTCACTCTCACACAGTCGACACAACAAGTCACTCTCACACAGTCTACACAACAAGTCACTCTCACACAGTCTACACAATGAGTCACTGTCACTTAGTCTACACGAGTCACTCTCACACAGTCTACACAATGAGTCACTCTCACACAGTCTACACAATGAGTCACTGTCACTTAGTCTACACGAGTCACTCTCACACAGTCTACACAACAAGTCACTCTCACACAGTCTACACAATGAGTCACTGTCACTTAGTCTACACGAGTCACTCTCACACAGTCTACACAATGAGTCACTGTCATACAGTCTACACAATGAGTCACTCTCACACAGTCTACACAATGAGTCACTGTCATACAGTCTACACAATGAGTCACTCTCACACAGTCTACACAATGAGTCACTGTCACTTAGTCTACACGAGTCACTCTCACACAGTCTACACAACAAGTCACTCTCACACAGTCTACACAATGAGTCACTGTCACTTAATCTACACGAGTCACTCTCACACAGTCTACACAACAAGTCACTCTCACACAGTCTACACAATGAGTCACTCTCACACAGTCTACACAATGAGTCACTCTCACACAGTCTACACAATGAGTCACTGTCACTTAGTCTACACGAGTCACTCTCACACAGTCTACACAATGAGTCACTGTCTTACAGTCTACACAATGAGTCACTCTCACACAGTCTACACAATGAGTCACTGTCTTACAGTCTACACAATGAGTCACTGTCACTTAGTCTACACGAGTCACTCTCACACAGTCGACACAACAAGTCACTCTCACACAGTCTACACAACAAGTCACTCTCACACAGTCTACACAATGAGTCACTGTCACTTAGTCTACACGAGTCACTCTCACACAGTCTACACAATGAGTCACTGTCTTACAGTCTACACAATGAGTCACTCTCACACAGTCTACACAATGAGTCACTGTCACTTAGTCTACACGAGTCACTCTCACACAGTCTACACAACAAGTCACTCTCACACAGTCCACACAATGAGTCACTGTCACTTAGTCTACACGAGTCACTCTCACACAGTCGACACAACAAGTCACTCTCACACAGTCTACACAACAAGTCACTCTCACACAGTCTACACAATGAGTCACTGTCACTTAGTCTACACGAGTCACTCTCACACAGTCTACACAATGAGTCACTCTCACACAGTCTACACAATGAGTCACTGTCACTTAGTCTACACGAGTCACTCTCACACAGTCTACACAATGAGTCACTGTCACTTAGTCTACACGAGTCACTCTCACACAGTCTACACAACAAGTCACTCTCACACAGTCTACACAACGAGTCACTGTCACTTAGTCTACACGAGTCACTCTCACACAGTCTACACAACAAGTCACTCTCACACAGTCTACACAATGAGTCACTGTCACTTAGTCTACACGAGTCACTCTCACACAGTCTACACAATGAGTCACTGTCATACAGTCTACACAATGAGTCACTCTCACACAGTCTACACAATGAGTCACTGTCACTTAGTCTACACGAGTCACTCTCACACAGTCTACACAATGAGTCACTGTCACTTAGTCTACACGAGTCACTCTCACACAGTCTACACAATGAGTCACTCTCACACAGTCTACACAATGAGTCACTGTCACTTAGTCTACACGAGTCACTCTCACACAGTCTACACAACAAGTCACTCTCACACAGTCTACACAATGAGTCACTGTCACACAGTCTACACAATGAGTCACTCTCACACAGTCTACACAATGAGTCACTGTCACTTAGTCTACACGAGTCACTCTCACACAGTCTACACAATGAGTCACTGTCACTTAGTCTACACGAGTCACTCTCACACAGTCTACACAATGAGTCACTGTCACACAGTCTACACAAAAAGTCACTCTCGCACAGTCCTCACAACTAGTCACTCTCGCACAGTCTACACAATGAGTCGCTCTCATACAGTCTTCACAGTGAGTCGCTCTCGCAATAAGTCACTCTCACACAGTCCACACAATGAGTCACTCTCACACAGTCCACACAATGAGTCACTCTCGCAATAAGTCACTCTCACACAGTCCACACAATGAGTCACTCTCACACAGTCCACACAATGAGTCACTCTCGCAATAAGTCACTCTCACACAGTCCTCACAGCGAGTCACTCTCACACAGTCCACAGCAATGTGCAGATGTGTCCTCCTACATCCATGCTGCAATCATGTTAGATAGCCCTTCTAGTTTCGCCGAGCTTTGGCATTACTCAGTAGCACCAAGCATCTTGACAAGCAACTTTTTACAGTTAAAATGATTCTTATTCACATTGCTATGTGAATAAGAAGCACAAGCAGCTTATGCTGCGTAAAATGGTATACGGCAGGCTATATTTTGTGTGCGACTGCGCCTGTATCTGCATACGTAATGCTATGCTACAGTGTCAGTGGCAGTTTTCCAGGAAATCACTGTGACGTAGCATTTCGTATGCAGATGCAATTGCACACAGAATATAGGCATGCCGCATATCATTCTAATCAGCATTTTCGGCAAAAAAGAAGACTCCTGATGTCAGCAGAGGTGCCGGGAACTGCAGGTTGACTCACGCCAGGCATCTCGTGGTTCTAGAGTTCCATCACGACCGTGGTATGACAACCATAATGTATAATAACCACACTAATTCTGTTTTCTGCAGCAAATTATTGAATTTATTCAGCTTTATAGATATGACATGATATATTTAACATAGTTTATACAAGGTATCAGATTACATATTATTGTGGTGTAGACCCAGTATCTTTTTATATATATATATATATATATATATACACACACACACACACATGTAAATGCATATGCTTGTATATTGTTCTTATCTCTATATACTGTAGTTACATTAGCAGACGTCTGGACGGAGGTGTGGGTGGAGCCATCCTCACTAATGTGATAGGACCTGTGTATTTCTTATATCTCACTAAGGTCACAATACTAACCATCCTTCTTGTCTCTCCTTCAGGAGGTCCTGCTGAAGAGGGCTGCCGATCTGGTGGAAGCGTTGTACGGCATGCCGCACAATAACCAGGTAACGCAGTGCGTAGAGATCCTTCTCATGGTCTTACAGACATAGTAATGAATGCATTGGGAATTCCCTGCTGTACTCTTATCAGGGTGGCTGGTGACCTCTGCCTTGCACTCAAAAACATTAAGTAACATCTGATTGGATGGGCTCATCCAATCAGCTAGTGCTATCCCGCCAACCTGTATAAGCGTTCCACACTCTGACTCCTGGAGATTATGATTAGAGAAGGATGAATCAATATATAAATTTACCAAAATTCCGAGATGTTCCATTATGTCTTCATCGAACACACAACTTTCACTGGAGATATCAGCCAATCATACTGCTTGGAACTTACTAATAACCAATCAGCGAGCATCAACACACACAGGAGCTTATGGCCCCTTGGACTCTCGCTCGAATTGTTCCTGGATCATACCAAGGGGTAACGTCTGTGGGTATTCTCCATGACACATGGCGTGACTGTCCCTGACCTTTGTCACCAATTCGCCTATTGAAATAGAGAAATGTTAATTTTTTTGTAGACGCATGGCAGTGAAATTAATTTCAGGAGACCCAGACATAAAAAAGGAAATAGTCTGACACAGGGTAACCAACTATTATAACTATAGTTGTCTCTCGCACATGCTCATTAAGTTCGTATACCCAACACACAGAATATCTGAGATACACCATCAGATTCTATAGCCCCTTTGTCCAGAATTAACCCATAATCCTTTGCTTCTCTCATTCCATTGTAATGTGGTTAAAGTCTACTGCTAAACCACAAAATGTAATGCCTACTAGATGACCATTGTATCTTATGGGGCCTCTCAATGTATGTCTTGTGTGACACTAAAGGTGACAACCAAGTCTCACCCTGAATAGGTTCTTCTTAAAGCCTCAAGGAGTCCTAATCACGTATTAAACTCTTACATGCTATGTTGAAATCAAATAATTACCTCCACTGGCTACACAGACTTTCCATGAGAAGGAACCCAGATGTCAGGCTAGTCAGGGGAGCAGGTGACCTCTGTAAGATCCATCCTTGAATCACGGATGTGGGTTCTGGTCAAAGAGGAACAGATAGACCATGAATGTATTGAGGCTGAAACCTTCCATTTAGTTGTATCATGCATGTGTAGAATGAAAAGATGGCCAAGGTCTGTAGATAATTCTACTCAGAATAAAACAGAATATTAAATATAGGATCCTAGGTGGTCTATGTACTTAGCTTTGGAGAGAGATAAAGTGGACGGAGATCAAGTACCAGCCAACCAGCTCCTAACTGTCATGTTACAGTGTTTGAATAATGACAGTTAGGAGCTGGTTGTGACTTTATCTCCGTCCACTTTATCTTTTGCCAAGTCTTAGTACATAGGCCTCTTTAATCACTGTCCCCTGATGAATCTCTTCTTCCCACAGGACATTATTTTAAAAAGAGCAGCAGATATCGCTGAGGCACTGTACAGCGTGCCGCGCACCTCCAACCAGCTGTCCTCGCTAGCCACCAACCACCCTCATGCCGGAATGATGGGGGTCAACTCTTTCGGAAGCCAACTGGCCATCAATATCGCAGAATCTTCCCAGAACTCCGACCAAGGTAAGGGGGACCGGACTGCAGTGACACCACTAGTCCCGGTTCCTGGGCTTCTACAGAGCAGGAAAGGGTCTGAGGTCTAGCGCGATGCTTCTACAGAGCAGGAAAGGGTCTGAGGTCTAGCGCGATGCTTCTACAGAGCAGGAAAGGGTCTGAGGTCTAGCGCGATGCTTCTACAGAGCAGGAAAGGGTCTGAGGTCTAGCGCGATGCTTCTACAGAGCAGGAAAGGGTCTGAGGTCTAGCGCGATGCTTCTACAGAGCAGGAAAGGGTCTGAGGTCTAGCGCAATGCTTCTACAGAGCAGGAAAGGGTCTGAGGTCTAGCGCGAAGCTTCTACAGAGCAGGAAAGGGTCTGAGGTCTAGCGCAATGCTTCTACAGAGCAGGAAAGGGTCTGAGGTCTAGCGCGATGCTTCTACAGAGCAGGAAAGGGTCTGAGGTCTAGTGCGAAGCTTCTACAGAGCAGGAAAGGGTCTGAGGTCTAGCGCAATGCTTCTACAGAGCAGGAAAGGGTCTGAGGTCTAGCGCGATGCTTCTACAGAGCAGGAAAGGGTCTGAGGTCTAGCGCGATGCTTCTACAGAGCAGGAAAGGGTCTGAGGTCTAGCGCAATGCTTCTACAGAGAAGGAAAGGGTCTGAGGTCTAGCGCAATGCTTCTACAGAGCAGGAAAGGGTCTGAGGTCTAGCGCGATGCTTCTACAGAGCAGGAAAGGGTCTGAGGTCTAGTGCGAAGCTTCTACAGAGAAGGAAAGGGTCTGAGGTCTAGCGCAATGCTTCTACAGAGCAGGAATGGGTCTGAGGTCTAGCGCAATGCTTCTACAGAGAAGGAAAGGGTCTGAGGTCTAGCGCGATGCTTCTACAGAGCAGGAAAGGGTCTGAGGTCTAGTGCGAAGCTTCTACAGAGAAGGAAAGGGTCTGAGGTCTAGCGCAATGCTTCTACAGAGCAGGAAAGGGTCTGAGGTCTAGCACAATGCTTCTACAGAGAAGGAAAGGGTCTGAGGTCTAGCGCAATGCTTCTACAGAGCAGGAAAGGGTCTGAGGTCTAGCGCGATGCTTCTACAGAGCAGGAAAGGGTCTGAGGTCTAGCGCGATGCTTCTACAGAGCTGGAAAGGGTCTGAGGTCTAGCGTGATGCTTCTACAAAGCAGGAAAGGGTCTGAGGTCTAGCGCAATGCTTCTACAGAGAAGGAAAGGGTCTGAGGTCTAGCGCGATGCTTCTACAGAGCAGGAAAGGGTCTGAGGTCTAGCGCGATGCTTCTACAGAGCAGGAAAGGGTCTGAGGTCTAGCGCGATGCTTCTACAAAGCAGAAAAGGGTCTGAGGTCTAGCGCAATGCTTCTACAGAGAAGGAAAGGGTCTGAGGTCTAGTGCGAAGCTTCTACAGAGTAGGAAAGGGTCTGAGGTCTAGCGCAATGCTTCTACAGAGCAGGAAAGGGTCTGAGGTCTAGCGCAATGCTTCTACAGAGAAGGAAAGGGTCTGAGGTCTAGCGCGATGCTTCTACAGAGCAGGAAAGGGTCTGAGGTCTAGTGCGAAGCTTCTACAGAGCAGGAAAGGGTCTGAGGTCTAGCGCGATGCTTCTACAGAGAAGGAAAGGGTCTGAGGTCTAGCGCGATGCTTCTACAGAGCAGGAAAGGGTCTGAGGTCTAGCGCGATGCTTCTACAGAGCAGGAAAGGGTCTGAGGTCTAGCGCGATGCTTCTACAGAGCAGGAAAGGGTCTGAGGTCTAGCGCGATGCTTCTACAGAGCAGGAAAGGGTCTGAGGTCTAGCGCGATGCTTCTACAAAGCAGGAAAGGGTCTGAGGTCTAGCGCAATGCTTCTACAGAGCAGGAAAGGGTCTGAGGTCTAGCGCGATGCTTCTACAGAGCAGGAAAGGGTCTGAGGTCTAGCGCGATGCTTCTACAGAGCAGGAAAGGGTCTGAGGTCTATCGCGATGCTTCTACAGAGCAGGAAAGGGTCTGAGGTCTAGCGCGATGCTTCTACAGAGCAGGAAAGGGTCTGAGGTCTAGTGCGAAGCTTCTACAGAGCAGGAAAGGGTCTGAGGTCTAGCGCGATGCTTCTACAGAGCAGGAAAGGGTCTGAGGTCTAGCGCGATGCTTCTACAAAGCAGGAAAGGGTCTGAGGTCTAGCGCGATGCTTCTACAGAGCAGGAAAGGGTCTGAGGTCTAGCGCGATGCTTCTACAGAGCAGGAAAGGGTCTGAGGTCTAGTGCGATGCTTCTACAGAGCAGGAAAGGGTCTGAGGTCTAGTGTGAAGTTTCTACAGAGCAGGAAAGGGTCTGATGTCTAGCGCGATGCTTCTACAGAGCAGAAAAGGGTCTGAGGTCTAGTGCGAAGCTTCTACAGAGCAGGAAAGGGTCTGAGGTCTAGCACGATGCTTCTACAGAGCAGGAAAGGGTCTGAGGTCTAGCGCGATGCTTCTACAAAGCAGGAAAGGGTCTGAGGTCTAGCGCGATGCTTCTACAGAGCAGGAAAGGGTCTGAGGTCTAGCGCGATGCTTCTACAGAGCAGGAAAGGGTCTGAGGTCTAGCGCGATGCTTCTACAGAGCAGGACAGGGTCTGAGGTCTAGCGCGATGCTTCTACAGAGCAGGAAAGGGTCTGAGGTCTAGCGCAATGCTTCTACAGAGAAGGAAAGGGTCTGAGGTCTAGCGCAATGCTTCTACAGAGCAGGAAAGGGTCTGAGGTCTAGCGCGATGCTTCTACAGAGCAGGAAAGGGTCTGAGGTCTAGCGCGATGCTTCTACAGAGCAGGACAGGGTCTGAGGTCTAGCGCTATGCTTCTACAGAGCAGGAAAGGGTCTGAGGTCTAGCGCAATGCTTCTACAGAGAAGGAAAGGGTCTGAGGTCTAGCGCGATGCTTCTACAGAGCAGGAAAGGGTCTGAGGTCTAGTGCGAAGCTTCTACAGAGCAGGAAAGGGTCTGAGGTCTAGCGCGATGCTTCTACAGAGAAGGAAAGGGTCTGAGGTCTAGCGCGATGCTTCTACAGAGCAGGAAAGGGTCTGAGGTCTAGCGCGATGCTTCTACAGAGCAGGAAAGGGTCTGAGGTCTAGCGCGATGCTTCTACAGAGCAGGAAAGGGTCTGAGGTCTAGCGCGATGCTTCTACA
The DNA here is from genome assembly GCF_028390025.1 of Pseudophryne corroboree. Lineage (NCBI taxonomy): Eukaryota > Metazoa > Chordata > Amphibia > Anura > Myobatrachidae > Pseudophryne > Pseudophryne corroboree. The sequence continues at coordinate 1,231,877,820 of NC_086444.1, forward strand.
GAGCAGGAAAGGGTCTGAGGTCTAGCGCGATGCTTCTACAAAGCAGGAAAGGGTCTGAGGTCTAGCGCAATGCTTCTACAGAGCAGGAAAGGGTCTGAGGTCTAGCGCGATGCTTCTACAGAGCAGGAAAGGGTCTGAGGTCTAGCGCGATGCTTCTACAGAGCAGGAAAGGGTCTGAGGTCTAGCGCGATGCTTCTACAGAGCAGGAAAGGGTCTGAGGTCTAGCGCGATGCTTCTACAGAGCAGGAAAGGGTCTGAGGTCTAGCGCAATGCTTCTACAGAGCAGGAAAGGGTCTGAGGTCTAGTGCGAAGCTTCTACAGAGCAGGAAAGGGTCTGAGGTCTAGCGCAATGCTTCTACAGAGCAGGAAAGGGTCTGAGGTCTAGCGCGATGCTTCTACAGAGCAGGAAAGGGTCTGAGGTCTAGTGCGAAGCTTCTACAGAGCAGGAAAGGGTCTGAGGTCTAGCGCAATGCTTCTACAGAGCAGGAAAGGGTCTGAGGTCTAGCGCGATGCTTCTACAGAGCAGGAAAGGGTCTGAGGTCTAGCGCGATGCTTCTACAGAGCAGGAAAGGGTCTGAGGTCTAGCGCAATGCTTCTACAGAGAAGGAAAGGGTCTGAGGTCTAGCGCAATGCTTCTACAGAGCAGGAAAGGGTCTGAGGTCTAGCGCGATGCTTCTACAGAGAAGGAAAGGGTCTGAGGTCTAGCGCGATGCTTCTACAGAGCAGGAAAGGGTCTGAGGTCTAGTGCGAAGCTTCTACAGAGAAGGAAAGGGTCTGAGGTCTAGCGCAATGCTTCTACAGAGCAGGAATGGGTCTGAGGTCTAGCGCAATGCTTCTACAGAGAAGGAAAGGGTCTGAGGTCTAGCGCGATGCTTCTACAGAGCAGGAAAGGGTCTGAGGTCTAGTGCGAAGCTTCTACAGAGAAGGAAAGGGTCTGAGGTCTAGCGCAATGCTTCTACAGAGCAGGAAAGGGTCTGAGGTCTAGCGCAATGCTTCTACAGAGAAGGAAAGGGTCTGAGGTCTAGCGCAATGCTTCTACAGAGCAGGAAAGGGTCTGAGGTCTAGCGCGATGCTTCTACAGAGCAGGAAAGGGTCTGAGGTCTAGCGCGATGCTTCTACAGAGCTGGAAAGGGTCTGAGGTCTAGCGTGATGCTTCTACAAAGCAGGAAAGGGTCTGAGGTCTAGCGCAATGCTTCTACAGAGAAGGAAAGGGTCTGAGGTCTAGCGCGATGCTTCTACAGAGCAGGAAAGGGTCTGAGGTCTAGCGCGATGCTTCTACAGAGCAGGAAAGGGTCTGAGGTCTAGCGCGATGCTTCTACAAAGCAGAAAAGGGTCTGAGGTCTAGCGCAATGCTTCTACAGAGAAGGAAAGGGTCTGAGGTCTAGTGCGAAGCTTCTACAGAGTAGGAAAGGGTCTGAGGTCTAGCGCAATGCTTCTACAGAGCAGGAAAGGGTCTGAGGTCTAGCGCAATGCTTCTACAGAGAAGGAAAGGGTCTGAGGTCTAGCGCGATGCTTCTACAGAGCAGGAAAGGGTCTGAGGTCTAGTGCGAAGCTTCTACAGAGCAGGAAAGGGTCTGAGGTCTAGCGCGATGCTTCTACAGAGAAGGAAAGGGTCTGAGGTCTAGCGCGATGCTTCTACAGAGCAGGAAAGGGTCTGAGGTCTAGCGCGATGCTTCTACAGAGCAGGAAAGGGTCTGAGGTCTAGCGCGATGCTTCTACAGAGCAGGAAAGGGTCTGAGGTCTAGCGCGATGCTTCTACAGAGCAGGAAAGGGTCTGAGGTCTAGCGCGATGCTTCTACAAAGCAGGAAAGGGTCTGAGGTCTAGCGCAATGCTTCTACAGAGCAGGAAAGGGTCTGAGGTCTAGCGCGATGCTTCTACAGAGCAGGAAAGGGTCTGAGGTCTAGCGCGATGCTTCTACAGAGCAGGAAAGGGTCTGAGGTCTATCGCGATGCTTCTACAGAGCAGGAAAGGGTCTGAGGTCTAGCGCGATGCTTCTACAGAGCAGGAAAGGGTCTGAGGTCTAGTGCGAAGCTTCTACAGAGCAGGAAAGGGTCTGAGGTCTAGCGCGATGCTTCTACAGAGCAGGAAAGGGTCTGAGGTCTAGCGCGATGCTTCTACAAAGCAGGAAAGGGTCTGAGGTCTAGCGCGATGCTTCTACAGAGCAGGAAAGGGTCTGAGGTCTAGCGCGATGCTTCTACAGAGCAGGAAAGGGTCTGAGGTCTAGTGCGATGCTTCTACAGAGCAGGAAAGGGTCTGAGGTCTAGTGTGAAGTTTCTACAGAGCAGGAAAGGGTCTGATGTCTAGCGCGATGCTTCTACAGAGCAGAAAAGGGTCTGAGGTCTAGTGCGAAGCTTCTACAGAGCAGGAAAGGGTCTGAGGTCTAGCGCGATGCTTCTACAGAGCAGGAAAGGGTCTGAGGTCTAGCGCGATGCTTCTACAAAGCAGGAAAGGGTCTGAGGTCTAGCGCGATGCTTCTACAGAGCAGGAAAGGGTCTGAGGTCTAGCGCGATGCTTCTACAGAGCAGGAAAGGGTCTGAGGTCTAGCGCGATGCTTCTACAGAGCAGGACAGGGTCTGAGGTCTAGCGCGATGCTTCTACAGAGCAGGAAAGGGTCTGAGGTCTAGCGCAATGCTTCTACAGAGAAGGAAAGGGTCTGAGGTCTAGCGCAATGCTTCTACAGAGCAGGAAAGGGTCTGAGGTCTAGCGCGATGCTTCTACAGAGCAGGAAAGGGTCTGAGGTCTAGCGCGATGCTTCTACAGAGCAGGACAGGGTCTGAGGTCTAGCGCTATGCTTCTACAGAGCAGGAAAGGGTCTGAGGTCTAGCGAATGCTTCTACAGAGAAGGAAAGGGTCTGAGGTCTAGCGCGATGCTTCTACAGAGCAGGAAAGGGTCTGAGGTCTAGTGCGAAGCTTCTACAGAGCAGGAAAGGGTCTGAGGTCTAGCGCGATGCTTCTACAGAGAAGGAAAGGGTCTGAGGTCTAGCGCGATGCTTCTACAGAGCAGGAAAGGGTCTGAGGTCTAGCGCGATGCTTCTACAGAGCAGGAAAGGGTCTGAGGTCTAGCGCGATGCTTCTACAGAGCAGGAAAGGGTCTGAGGTCTAGCGGGATGCTTCTACAGAGCAGGAAAGGGTCTGAGGTCTAGCGCGATGCTTCTACAAAGCAGGAAAGGGTCTGAGGTCTAGCGCAATGCTTCTACAGAGCAGGAAAGGGTCTGAGGTCTAGCGCGATGCTTCTACAGAGCAGGAAAGGGTCTGAGGTCTAGCGCGATGCTTCTACAGAGCAGGAAAGGGTCTGAGGTCTATCGCGATGCTTCTACAGAGCAGGAAAGGGTCTGAGGTCTAGCGCGATGCTTCTACAGAGCAGGAAAGGGTCTGAGGTCTAGTGCGAAGCTTCTACAGAGCAGGAAAGGGTCTGAGGTCTAGCGCGATGCTTCTACAGAGCAGGAAAGGGTCTGAGGTCTAGCGCGATGCTTCTACAAAGCAGGAAAGGGTCTGAGGTCTAGCGCGATGCTTCTACAGAGCAGGAAAGGGTCTGAGGTCTAGCGCGATGCTTCTACAGAGCAGGAAAGGGTCTGAGGTCTAGTGCGATGCTTCTACAGAGCAGGAAAGGGTCTGAGGTCTAGTGTGAAGTTTCTACAGAGCAGGAAAGGGTCTGATGTCTAGCGCGATGCTTCTACAGAGCAGAAAAGGGTCTGAGGTCTAGTGCGAAGCTTCTACAGAGCAGGAAAGGGTCTGAGGTCTAGCGCGATGCTTCTACAGAGCAGGAAAGGGTCTGAGGTCTAGCGCGATGCTTCTACAAAGCAGGAAAGGGTCTGAGGTCTAGCGCGATGCTTCTACAGAGCAGGAAAGGGTCTGAGGTCTAGCGCGATGCTTCTACAGAGCAGGAAAGGGTCTGAGGTCTAGCGCGATGCTTCTACAGAGCAGGACAGGGTCTGAGGTCTAGCGCGATGCTTCTACAGAGCAGGAAAGGGTCTGAGGTCTAGCGCAATGCTTCTACAGAGAAGGAAAGGGTCTGAGGTCTAGCGCAATGCTTCTACAGAGCAGGAAAGGGTCTGAGGTCTAGCGCGATGCTTCTACAGAGCAGGAAAGGGTCTGAGGTCTAGCGCGATGCTTCTACAGAGCAGGACAGGGTCTGAGGTCTAGCGCTATGCTTCTACAGAGCAGGAAAGGGTCTGAGGTCTAGCGCAATGCTTCTACAGAGAAGGAAAGGGTCTGAGGTCTAGCGCGATGCTTCTACAGAGCAGGAAAGGGTCTGAGGTCTAGTGCGATGCTTCTACAGAGCAGGAAAGGGTCTGAGGTCTAGCGCGATGCTTCTACAGAGCAGGAAAGGGTCTGAGGTCTAGCGCGATACTTCTTCAAAGCAGGAAAGGGTCTGAGGTCTAGCGCAATGCTTCTACAGAGAAGGAAAGGGTCTGAGGTCTAGCGCGATGCTTCTACAGAGCAGGAAAGGGTCTGAGGTCTAGCGCGATGCTTCTACAGAGCAGGAAAGGGTCTGAGGTCTAGCGCGATGCTACTACAGAGCAGGGTGGCAGCATAATCTGAGCAATGCAGTAGGAAGTACACAGTGCAGTCACATTACTAGGCCTCCCTGCAAACCCAAACTTCTTCTAGATACTGGGGCATGTGGGGTGGGGTGGGGGGCACGCTTTCTCCTTCGAAGGGTATGGGGTGACGGTGCAAGGATAAGTGCACTTTGCTTTGTGCATTGGGTGCGATTTGCGTATGGAGACATTTGCACCATTTCTGCACCCGCAGCCCAGGCTTGTAGAGGCTTTTCGGGAATTGTGCCACAAATATTGAATGACAAATGTGCGCCATAGAGGTATATTCATCTAAAGAAGAAAATCTTTATGTCTGGATTTGCCCTATACATCAAGGTGCTGCATCATTGGGGCTGCGTTGCATGGGGAAAGCTATATCTCAGACCTTTCCTAGGTTCCTGTCACATTGCTTGTTCTGTCATTGCAGTCCCTTCATTGTTCTCCAGTGATCAATAGATTTCTGATTTATCTATTTATGTTGGACTTAGTGGGGTTGAGGGAACAAGTCAGGTCTTGTAGCCCCACTGCGCTAATACTCTAGAGTAATACTCTAGTTATACCTCCCAATGGTTATACCTGCAGAATCGGGGCAAAATAAACTCCGCCCTGTTCCGCACGTCTCCTAGGAAGCTCCACCCACTTAGACATAGGCTCCAGCAATCTCCAGCTATTTTGGTTCGTAGATACAGTTACAGTTAGGGGTATGCTGCATATTTCTGATACTGCAGAATGACTGATGCCTTGCTGCCCTCTCTATACCCGCAATGTCCCCACCTACCTACAGTGTCCCCACCTACCTACAGTGTACCCACCTACCTACAGTGTACCCACCTACCTACAGTGTCCCCAGCTATCGGCAGTGTCCCCAGCTATCCGCAGTGCCCCCACCATGCCCCCAGCTACCCACAGTGCCTCCAGCTACCCGCAGTGCCAGCTACCTGCAGTGTCCCCAGCTACCCGCAGTGCCCCAAGCTACCCGCAGTGCCAGCTACCTGCAGTGTCCCCAGCTACCCGCAGTGCCCCAAGCTACCTGCAGTTTCCCCAGCTACCCGCAGTGTCCCCAGCTACCCGCAGTGTCCCCAGCTACCCGCAGTGCCCCAAGCTACCTGCAGTTTCCCCAGCTACCCGCAGTGTCCCCAGCTACCCGCAGTGTCCCCAGCTACCCGCAGTGTCCCCAGCTACCCGCAGTGCCCCCAGCTACCCGCAGTGTCCCCAGCTACCCGCAGTGCCCCCAGCTACCTGCAGTGTCCCCAGCTACCCGCAGTGTCCCCAGCTACCCACAGTGTCCCCACCTACCTACAGTGTCCCCAGCTATCGGCAGTGTCCCCAGCTATCCGCAGTGCCCCCACCATGCCCCCAGCTACCCACAGTGCCTCCAGCTACCCGCAGTGTCCCCAGCTACCTGCAGTGCCCCCAGCTACCCGCAGTGCCCCCAGCTACCTGCAGTGTCCCCAGCTACCCGCAGTGTCCCCAGCTACCCGCAGTGTCCCCAGCTACCTGCAGTTTCCCCAGCTACCCACAGTGTCCCCAGCTACCCACAGTGCCCCCAGCTACCCGCAGTGCCCCCAGCTACCGGCAGTGCCCCCAGCTACCTACAGTGTCCCCAGCTACCCGCAGTGCCCCCAGCTACCTGCAGTGTCCCCAGCTACCCGCAGTGTCCCCAGCTACCCGCAGTGTCCCCAGCTACCTGCAGTTTCCCCAGCTACCCGCAGTGTCCCCAGCTACCCGCAGTGTCCCCAGCTACCCACAGTGCCCCCAGCTACCCACAGTGCCTCCAGCTACCCGCAGTGTCCCCAGCTACCTGCAGTGCCCCCAGCTACCCGCAGTGCCCCCAGCTACCTGCAGTGTCCCCAGCTACCCGCAGTGTCCCCAGCTACCCACAGTGTCCCCAGCTACCCACAGTGCCCCCAGCTACCCGCAGTGCCCCCAGCTACCGGCAGTGCCCCCAGCTACCTACAGTGTCCCCAGCTACCCACAGTGTCCCCAGCTACCTATAGTGTCCCCACCTACCCGCAGTGACCCAAGCTATAGTATGAATGATAGTTACATTATTTTTGGCTATTTCAGGATTGATCCCAATATATATTTTTACTTTATTATACTTCACAGAAGGGTCACCATTAAGCACGAGCTCTACGCATGTTGGTGGAGCCTCTTGGCTTGATGGGAGGAGGTCGGTATCGCCGCACCCCACGGGGGAGCACGTGAACCCCTATTTTGCATTGCATTTGGGCAAGTACTACTTTTCAGATTCTATTCCAGTGGTTTATCATCCATAGATTGACCTGCACACACTTCTTCCATATGCTGTAGCCTCATTTATATCTGCTCCTTCTATTTACCGGCTGATGGTGATAGCTGCCGTCAGTGAGATAGCGCAGCCATTGTTTGGGCTGAACCTCTTGGTGCCCCATGCCTCAGTGACATCATTACTTTATGGTGAATTGGAAAGCCTGGAAATGTCTGCCGCCAGTGTGTGCGTGTGATGGAGACGCATTACCAGTAAATAATCAGTCCCTCTGTGTCTGAGTCATACATAGCGCTGATTCCTTTGCCCCCTCATTATTGGTGTGACTCTGAGTCAGATGCAGCCGTCTTCCATATGCTAATGTGATACACGCCTGCAGAATCTCTTCATGCCTACATGTGTGGTCTCCAACCGCCATCATCAGTGTCTGAGCTAGCTCCAACCGCATGCTGGGTGTGCGGATCCGCCTGACACAGACATCCCATCACTGTGCACATGCTAGGACACACGCCCACCGCACTCCCCTGACACGCCCACTACACTCCCCTGACATGCCCACTATGCTCCTGACACGCCCACCACACTCCCCTGACACTCCCGCTATGCTCCCCTGACACGCCCACTATGCAACCTGACACGCCCACCACACTCCCCTGACACGCCCACCACACTCCCCTGACACTCCCGCTATGCTCCCCTGACACGCCCACCACACTCCCGACACGTCCACCGCATTCCCCTGACACGCCCACTGCGCTCCCCTGACACGCCCACCACACTCCCGACACATCCACCGCATTCCCCTGACACGTCCACTGCGCTCCCCTGACACGCCCACCACACTCCACTGACACATCCACCGCGCTCCCCTGACACGCCCACTATGCTCCCCTGACATCCCACCACACTCCCCTGTCACGCCCACTATGCTCCCCTGACACGCCTACCACACTCCGCTGACACGTCCACGGCACTCCCCTGACACGCCCACCACACCCCCTGACACGCCCACCGCACTCCCCTGACACCCCCATAACGTGTCTGCCAAACTCCCCTGACACGCCCACCACGCTCCACTGACACCTCCACCACACTCCCCTGTCATGCCCACTATGCTCCCCTGACACGCCCACTATGCTCCCCTGACATGCCGGCCGCAATCCCTTGACACACCCACCACACTCCCCTGACACGCCCACCACACTTCCTTGACAAGCCCACCACACCCCCTGGCATGCCCACCTCACTCCCCTGACACCCCCATGAGGTGTCTGCCAAACTCCCCTGACTCGCCCACCACACTCCACTGGCACCCCCACCACACTCCCCTGTCATGCCCACTATGCTCCCCTGTCACGCCCACTATGCTCCCCTGACACGCCCACTACGCTCCCCTGACATGCCCGCCGCACTCCCCTGACACACCCACTATGCTTCCCAGACACGCCCGCCACACTCCCCTGTCACACCCACTATGCTCCCCTGGCACGCCCACTACGCTCCCCTGACACGCCCGCCGCAATCCCCTGACACGCCCGCTGCACTCCTCTGACACGCCCACCACACTCCCTTGACAAGCCCACCACACACCCCTGACACACCCACCACATTCCCCTGACACCCCCACCACACCCCCATGATGTGTCTGCCAAACTCCTCTGACACGCCTACTGCACTCATATGCCATGCCCTCAAAACTCCTGACACGCCCACCAAACTCCCCTGACACACCCACCACAGTCCACTGAGACGCCCAACACAGTCCCATGACACGCCCGCCACAGTCCCATGACATGCCCCCAACAGTCCACTGATACGCCCACCACAGTCCATTGACGCGCCCAAAACTGTCCTATGACAGTCCCTGCCTTCCTCCCATCTCACTTCTCACCCGAGCCTTCCTCCAGTCTTACTTCTCTCACCAGCCTTATCCAGTCTCACTTCTCACCAGCCTTATCCAGTCTCACTTCTCACCCCAGCCATATCCAGTCTCACTTCTCACCAGCCTTATCCAGTCTCACTTCTCACCAGCCTTATCCAGTCTCACTTCTCACCCCAGCCTTATCCAGTCTCACTTCTCACCAGCCTTATCCAGTCTCACTTCTCACCTGCCTTATCCAGTCTCACTTCTTACCAGCCTTCCTCCAGTCTCACTTCTTACCAGCCTTCCTCCAGTCTCACTTTTCACCCCAGTCATCCTCCAGTCTCCCTTCTCACACCAGCTATATCCAGTCTCACTGCTCACTCCAGCCATCCTCCAGTCTCACTTTTCATCCCAGTCGTCCTCCAGTCTCCCTTCTCACACCAGCCTTCCTCCCGTCTCACTTCTCACCCCAGATGTCCTCCAGTCTCACTTCTCACCCCAGCCGTCCTCCAGTCTCACATCTCACCCCAGTCTTCATCCTGTCTCACTTCTCACCCCAGCCTAATCCAGTCTCACTTCTCACCAGCCTTATCCAGTCTCACTTCTCACCAGCCTTGCTCCAGTCTCACTTTTCACCCCTGTCATCCTCCAGTCTCCCTTCTCACACCAGCCTTATCCAGTCTCACTTCTCACCCCAGCCGTCCTCCAGTCTCACTTTTCATCCCAGTCGTCCTCCAGTCTCCCTTCTCACCCCAGATGTCCTCCAGTCTCACTTCTCACCCCAGCCGTCCTCCAGTCTCACATCTCACCCCAGTCTTCATCCTGTCTCACTTCTCACCCCAGCCTTCATCCTGTCTCACTTCTCACCCCAGCCTTCATCCAGTCTCACTTCTCACCCCAGCCTTCCTCCAGTCTCACTTCTCAACCCAATCTTCCTCCAGTCTTACTTCTCACCCCAGCCTTCCCCCAGTCTCACTTCTCACCCCAGCCTTCCTCCCGTCTCACATCTTACCCCAGCCTTCCTCCAGTCTCACTTCTCACCCCAGCCTTCCTCCCGTCTCACTTTTCACCCCAGATGTCCTCCAGTCTCACTTCTCAACCCAGCCGTCCTCCAGTCTCACATCTCACCCCAGTCTTCATCCTGTCTCACTTCTCACCCCAGCCTTCGTCCAGTCTCACTTCTCACCCCAGCCTTCCTCCAGTCTTACTTCTCAACCCAGCCTTCCTCCAGTCTCACTTCTCACCCCAGATGTCCTCCAGTCTCATTTCTCACCCCAACCTTCCTCTAGTCTCATTTCTCACCCCTGCCTTCGTCCAGTCTCACTTCCCACCCCAGCTTTCCTCCAGTGTCACTTCTCACCTCACTTCTCACCCCATCATTCCTCCCATCTCAATATTCACCCAAGCCTTCCTCCAGTCTCACTTCTCACCCCAGCTATCTTCCCGTCTTATTTCTCACCCCAGCCTTCCGCCAGTCTCACTTCTCACCCCAGCCGTCCTCCAGTCTCACTTCTCAGCCCAGCCTTCCCCCAGTCTCACTTCTCACCCCAGCCTTCCTCCAGTCTCACTTCTCACCCCAGCTGTCCTCCAATCTCACTTCTCACCAAAGCCTTCCTCCAGTCTCACTTCTCACCCCAGCCTTCCTCCAGTCTCACTTCTCACACCAGCCTTCCTCCAGTCTCGCTTCTCACACCAGTCGTCCCCCCGTCTCACGTCTCACCCCAGCCTTCCGCCAGTCTCACTTCTCACCCAAACCTTCCTCCAGTCTCACTTCTCACCCCAGCCTTCCTCCCGTCTCACTTTTCACCCCAGATGTCCTCCAGTCTCACTTCTCACCCAGCATTCCTCCAGTCTCACTTCTCACCCCAGCCTTCATCCAGTCTCACTTCTCACCCCAGCCTTCCCCCGGTCCCACTTCTCACCCCAGCCTTCCCCCGGTCCCACTTCTCACCCCAGATGTCCTCCAGTCTCATTTCTCACCCCAACCTTCCTCCAGTCTCATTTCTCACCCCAGCCTTCCTCCAGTCTCACTTCACACCCCAGCCTTCATCCAGTCTCACTTCTCACCCCAGTCTTCATCCTATCAAACTTCTCACCCCAGCCTTCATCCAGTCTCACTTCTCACCCCAGCTTTGTCCAGTCTCACTTCTCACCCCAGCTGTCTTCGTCCTGCCTCACTTCTCACCCCAGCCGTCCTCCAGTCTCACAGCCTTCCTCCATCCTCATCTCTAACCATAGCCACACTCCTCACCCCAGCCTTCCTCAATCCTCACCATAGCCACACCTCTCACCACAGCCTTCCTCCATTCTCACCTCTAACCACAGCCACACATCTCACCCCAGCCTTCCTCCAGTCTCACATCTCACCCCAGCCTTTCCCCAGTCTCACTTCTCACCCCGGCCTTCCCCCAGTCTCACTTCTCACCCCAGCCGTCCTCCAGTCTCATTTCTCACCCCAACCTTCATCCAGTCTCATTTCTCACCCCAGCCTTCGTCCAGTCTCACTTCTCACCCCAGCTGTCTTCCAGTCTCATTTCTCACCCCATCCTTCCTCCAGTCTCACTTCTCACCCCAGCCTTCCTCCAGTCTCACTTCTCACCCCAGCCTTCCTCCAGTCTCACTTCTCACCCCAGCCTTCCTCCAGTCTCACTTCTCACCCCAGCCGTCCTCCAGTCTCACTTCTCACCCCAGCCTTCCTCCAGTCTCACTTCTCACCCCAGCCGTCCTCCAGTCTCACTTCTCACCCAAACCTTCCTCTAGTCTCATTTCTCACCCCTGCCTTCGTCCAGTCTCACTTCCCACCCCAGCTTTCCTCCAGTGTCACTTCTCACCTCACTTCTCACCCCATCATTCCTCCCATCTCACTATTCACCCAAGCCTTCCTCCAGTCTCACTTCTCACCACAGCCATCTTCCCGTCTCATTTCTCACCCCAGCCTTCCGCCAGTCTCACTTCTCACCCCAGCCGTCCTCCAGTCTCACTTCTCAGCCCAGCCTTCCCCCAGTCTCACTTCTCACCCCAGCCTTCCTCCAGTCTCACTTCTCACCCCAGCTGTCCTCCAATCTCACTTCTCACCAAAGCCTTCCTCCAGTCTCACTTCTCACCCCAGCCTTCCTCCAGTCTCACTTCTCCCACCAGCCTTCCTCCAGTCTCGCTTCTCACACCAGTCGTCCCCCCGTCTCACGTCTCACCCCATCCTTCCGCCGGTCTCACTTCTCACCCAAACCTTCCTCCCGTCTCACTTCTCACCCCAGCTGTCTTCCAGTCTCACTTCTCACCCCAGCCTTCATCCAGTCTCACTTCTCACCCCAGCCTTCCCCCGGTCCCACTTCTCACCCCAGCCTTCCCCCGGTCCCACTTCTCACCCCAGATGTCCTCCAGTCTCATTTCTCACCCCAACCTTCCTCCAGTCTCATTTCTCACCCCAACCTTCCTCCAGTCTCACTTCACACCCCAGCCTTCATCCAGTCTCACTTCTCACCCCAGTCTTCATCCTATCATACTTCTCACCCCAGCCTTCATCCAGTCTCACTTCTCACCCCAGCTTCGTCCAGTCTCACTTCTCACCCAAGCTGTCTTCGTCCTGCCTCACTTCTCACTCCAGCCGTCCTCCAGTCTCACAGCCTTCCTCCATCCTCATCTCTAACCATAGCCACACTCCTCACCCCAGCCTTCCTCAATCCTCACCATAGCCACACCTCTCACCACAGCCTTCCTCCATTCTCACCTCTAACCACAGCCATACATCTCACCCCAGCCTTTCTCCAGTCTCACCTCTCACCCCAGCCTTTCCCCAGTCTCACTTCTCACCCCGGCCTTCCCCCAGTCTCACTTCTCACACCAGCCATCCTCCAGTCTCATTTCTCACCCCAACCTTCGTCCAGTCTCACTTCTCACCCCAGCTGTCTTCCAGTCTCATTTCTCACCCCATCCTTCCTCCAGTCTCACTTCTCACCCCAGCCTTCCTCCAGTCTCACTTCTCACCCCAGCCTTCCTCCAGTCTCACTTCTCACCCCAGCCGTCCTCCAGTCTCACTTCTCACCCCAGCCGTCCTCCAGTCTCACTTCTCACCCCAGCCGTCCTCCAGTCTCACTTCTCACCCAAACCTTCCTCTAGTCTCATTTCTCACCCCTGCCTTCGTCCAGTCTCACTTCCCACCCCAGCTTTCCTCCAGTGTCACTTCTCACCTCACTTCTCACCCCATCATTCCTCCCATCTCACTATTCACCCAAGCCTTCCTCCAGTCTCACTTCTCACCACAGCCATCTTCCCGTCTCATTTCTCACCCCAGCCTTCCGCCAGTCTCACTTCTCACCCCAGCCGTCCTCCAGTCTCACTTCTCAGCCCAGCCTTCCCCCAGTCTCACTTCTCACCCCAGCCTTCCTCCAGTCTCACTTCTCACCCCAGCTGTCCTCCAATCTCACTTCTCACCAAAGCCTTCCTCCAGTCTCACTTCTCACCCCAGCCTTCCTCCAGTCTCACTTCTCACACCAGCCTTCTTCCAGTCTCGCTTCTCACACCAGTCGTCCCCCCGTCTCACCCCAGCCTTCCGCCGGTCTCACTTCTCACCCAAACTTTCCTCCCGTCTCACTTCTCATCCCAGCTGTCTTCCAGTCTCACTTCTCACCCAGCATTCCTCCAGTCTCACTTCTCACCCAGCATTCCTCCAGTCTCACTTCTCACCCCAGCCTTCATCCAGTCTCACTTCTCACCCCAGCCTTCCCCCGGTCCCACTTCTCACCCCAGCCTTCCCCGGTCCCACTTCTCACCCCAGATGTCCTCCAGTCTCATTTCTCACCCCAACCTTCCTCCAGTCTCATTTCTCACCCCAACCTTCCTCCAGTCTCACTTCACACCCCAGCCTTCATCCAGTCTCACTTCTCACCCCAGTCTTCATCCTATCATACTTCTCACCCCAGCCTTCATCCAGTCTCACTTCTCACCCCAGCTTCGTCCAGTCTCACTTCTCACCCCAGCTGTCTTCGTCCTGCCTCACTTCTCACCCCAGCCATCCTCCAGTCTCACAGCCTTCCTCCATCCTCATCTCTAACCATAGCCACACTCCTCACCCCAGCCTTCCTCAATCCTCACCATAGCCACACCTCTCACCACAGCCTTCCTCCATTCTCACCTCTAACCACAGCCACACATCTCACCCCAGCCTTCCTCCAGTCTCACCTCTCACCCCAGCCTTTCCCCAGTCTCACTTCTCACCCCGGCCTTCCCCCAGTCTCACTTCTCACCCCAGCCGTCCTCCAGTCTCATTTCTCACCCCAACCTTCATCCAGTCTCATTTCTCACCCCAGCCTTCGTCCAGTCTCACTTCTCACCCCAGCTGTCTTCCAGTCTCACTTCTCACCCCATCCTTCCTCCAGTCTCACTTCTCACCCCAGCCTTCCTCCAGTCTCACTTCTCACCCCAGCCTTCCTCCAGTCTCACTTCACACCCCAGCCTTCATCCAGTCTCACTTCTCACCCCAGTCTTCATCCTATCATACTTCTCACCCCAGCCTTCATCCAGTCTCACTTCTCACCCCAGCTTCGTCCAGTCTCACTTCTCACCCCAGCTGTCTTCGTCCTGCCTCACTTCTCACCCCAGCCGTCCTCCAGTCTCACAGCCTTCCTCCATCCTCATCTCTAACCATAGCCACACTCCTCACCCCAGCCTTCCTCAATCCTCACCATAGCCACACCTCTCACCACTGCCTTCCTCCATTCTCACCTCTAACCACAGCCACACATCTCACCCCAGCCTTCCTCCAGTCTCATCTCTCACCCCAGCCTTTCCCCAGTCTCACTTCTCACCCCGGCCTTCCCCCAGTCTCACTTCTCACTCCAGCCGTCCTCCAGTCTCATTTCTCACCCCAACCTTCATCCAGTCTCATTTCTCACCCCAGCCTTCGTCCAGTCTTACTTCTCACCCCAGCTGTCTTCCAGTCTCATTTCTCACCCCATCCTTCCTCCAGTCTCACTTCTCACCACAGCCTTCCTCCAGTCTCACTTCTCACTCCAGCCTTCCTCCAGTCTCACTTCTCACCCCAGCCGTCCTCCAGTCTCACTTCTCACCCCAGCCTTCCTCCAGTCTCACTTCTCACCCCAGCCGTCCTCCAGTCTCACTTCTCACCCAAACCTTCCTCTAGTCTCATTTCTCACCCCTGCCTTCGTTCAGTCTCACTTCCCACCTCAGCTTTCCTCCAGTGTCACTTCTCACCTCACTTCTCACCCCATCATTCCTCCCATCTCACTATTCACCCAAGCCTTCCTCCAGTCTCACTTCTCACCACAGCCATCTTCCCGTCTCATTTCTCACCCCAGCCTTCCGCCAGTCTCACTTCTCTGCCCAGCCGTCCTCCAGTCTCACTTCTCAGCCCAGCCTTCCCCCAGTCTCACTTCTCACCCCAGCCTTCCTCCAGTCTCACTTCTCACCCCAGCTGTCCTCCAATCTCACTTCTCACCAAAGCCTTCCTCCAGTCTCACTTCTCACCCCAGCCTTCCTCCAGTCTCACTTCCCACACCAGCCTTCCTCCAGTCTCGCTTCTCACACCAGTCGTCCCCCCGTCTCACGTCTCACCCCAGCCTTCCGCCAGTCTCACTTCTCACCCAAACCTTCCTCCCGTCTCACTTCTCACCCCAGCTGTCTTCCAGTCTCACTTCTCACCCAGCATTCCTCCAGTCTCACTTCTCACCCCAGCCTTCATCCAGTCTCACTTCTCACCCCAGCCTTCCCCCGGTCCCACTTCTCACCCCAGCCTTCCCCCGGTCCCACTTCTCACCCCAGATGTCCTCCAGTCTCATTTCTCACCCCAACCTTCCTCCAGTCTCATTTCTCACCCCAACCTTCCTCCAGTCTCACTTCACACCCCAGCCTTCATCCAGTCTCACTTCTCACCCCAGTCTTCATCCTATCATACTTCTCACCCCAGCCTTCATCCAGTCTCACTTCTCACCCCAGCTTCGTCCAGTCTCACTTCTCACCCCAGCTGTCTTCGTCCTGCCTCACTTCTCACCCCAGCCGTCCTCCAGTCTCACAGCCTTCCTCCATCCTCATCTCTAACCATAGCCACACTCCTCACCCCAGCCTTCCTCAATCCTCACCATAGCCACACCTCTCACCACAGCCTTCCTCCATTCTCACCTCTAACCACAGCCACACATCTCACCCCAGCCTTCCTCCAGTCTCACCTCTCACCCCAGCCTTTCCCCAGTCTCACTTCTCACCCCGGCCTTCCCCCAGTCTCACTTCTCATTCCAGCCGTCCTCCAGTCTCATTTCTCACCCCAACCTTCATCCAGTCTCATTTCTCACCCCAGCCTTCGTCCAGTCTCACTTCTCACCCCAGCTGTCTTCCAGTCTCACTTCTCACCCCATCCTTCCTCCAGTATCACTTCTCACCCCAGCCTTCCTCCAGTCTCACTTCTCACCCCAGCCTTCCTCCAGTCTCACTTCTCACCCCAGCCTTCCTCCTGTCTCACTTCTCACCCCAGCCGTCCTCCAGTCTCACTTCTCACCCCAGCCGTCCTCCAGTCTCACTTCTCACCATCTGCACATGTGCAGTCGCAGTGCTTCTTAAGCTGCAGCACCATTTGAGGGCGGGAAAGGGTCAGTGACAAGCAGCGCTTCAGAAAAGGGGGCTTGCTGAGGCCAGTGGCAGCATCTTCAGATGCCTGACTAGCCCGCCATGCTGAGTAGCCTACAGTGGTCATGCTGATCATCCAATGCTGCATCATAGGCCACAGCAGCGAATCAGTAAAGTTGGTAGGAGGCATCTATTTACACAAGATGCCTCCTGCTGTATTACCATATTATAGGACATGTACAGTATATATATATATATATATATATATACACAGTATATATACATATATATACATATACATATATATATATATATATATATATAATATAATATACAGGTTGAGTATCCCTTATCCAAAATGCTTGGGACCAGAGGTATTTTGGATATCGGATTTTTCCGTATTTTGGAATAATTGCATACCATAATGAGATATCATGGTGATGGGACCTAAATATAAGCACAGAATGCATTTATGTTACATATACACCTTATACACACAGCCTGAATGTCATTGTAGCCTATATTTTTTGTAACTTTGTGCATTAAACAAAGTGTGTGTACATTCACACAATTCATGTATGTTTCAAATACACCTTATACACACAGCCTGAAGGTCATATAATACAATATTTTTAATAACTTTGTGTATTAAACAAAGTTTGTATACATTAAGACATCAAAAAACAAAGGTTTCACTATCTCACTCTCACTAAAAAATGTCCGTATTTCGGAATATTCCGTATTTCGGAATATTTGGATATGGGATACTCAACCTGTAATATAAATATAGACAAACCCTCTGTATCAGCTAATGATGTAGGAATGCAGGAAAAAGTTGATTTGGATACATTGGGGTAAATTTACTAAGATTCGTAATTTCCGAAAAAAGGTCAAAGTTCAATCACGAATGACATCGACAGTGTAAAACTGCAACTTTTTGAATTGATTACGATGGATTTACTAAGCTGTCGTATTCGGGTTTTTCTTTTCTTCCGATGTCGATGTCATTCGTTTTTTTTTACCTATTTTTACGGCAGTGATTAGCAAAACACTGCCGTTTTTTTTTACAATCAATCTCGGCCGGATCTGTGTGATCCGTGCTGGGGTTCTTATTTTTTTTTTTTTTAATTAAACAATGTAAAATCCCCAAAAAAAATGCGTGGGGTCCCCCCTCCTAAGCATAACCAGCCTCGGGCTCTTTGAGCCGATCCTGGTTGCAGAAATATGGGGAAAAAAATGACAGGGGTTCCCCCATATTTAAGCAACCAGCATCGGGCTCTGCGCCTGGTCCTGGTCCCAAAAATACGGGGGACAAAAAGAGTAGGGGTCCCCCGTATTTTTAAAACCAGCACCGGGCTCCACTAGCTGGACAGATAATGCCACAGCCGGGGGTCACTTTTATATAGTGCCCTGCGGCCGTGGCATCAAAAATCCAACTAGTCACCCCTGGCCGGGGTACCCTGGGGGAGTGGGGACCCCTTCAATCAAGGGGTCCCCCCCCCCCAGCCACCCAAGGGCCAGGGGTGAAGCCCGAGGCTGTCCCCCCCCATCCAATGGGCTGCGGATGGGGAGGCTGATAGCCTTTGTTGTAAAAGAAAAGATATTGTTTTTAGTAGCAGTACTACAAGGCCCAGCAAGCCTCCCCCGCATGCTGGTACTTGGAGAACCACAAGTACCAGCATGCGACGGAAAAACGGGCCCGCTGGTACCTGTAGTACTACTACTAAAAAAATACCCAAAAAAAGACAAGACACACACACCGTGAAAGTATAATTTTATTACATACATACACACATACATACATACTTACCTTAAGTTCCCACGCAGGTCGGTCCTCTTCTCCAGTAGAATCCAAGGGGTACCTGTTGAAGAAATTATACTCACGAGATCCAGGGGTCCAGGCTCCTCGGGAAATCCAGGGGTAATCCACGTACTTGACAAAAAAAACAAAACGGTGTCCCGACCACGAACTGAAAGGGGACCCATGTTTGCACATGGGTCACCTTTCCACGAATGCCAGAAAGCCACTTTGACTTCTGTCTAAGTGGGTTTCTTCAGCCAATCAGGGAGCGCCACGTTGTAGCACTCTCCTGATCAGCTGTGTGCTCCTGTCCTCACTGACAGGCAGCACACGGCAGTGTTACAATGTAGCGCCTATGCGCTACATTGTAACCAATGATGGGAACTTTCAGCTCAGCGGTGACGTCACTTTAGGTCAACCGCAGGGCAGAAAGTTCCCATCATTGGTTACAATGTAGCGCATAGGCGCTACATTGTAACACTGCCGTGTGCTGCCTGTCAGTGAGGACAGGACCACACAGCTGATCAGGAGAGTGCTACAACGTGGCGCTCCCTGATTGGCTGAAGAAACCCACTTAGACAGAAGTCAAAGTGGCTTTCTGGCATTCGTGGAAAGGTGACCCATGTGCAAACATGGGTCCCCTTTCAGTTCGTGGTCGGGACACCGTTTTGTTTTTTTTGTCAAGTACGTGGATTACCCCTGGATTTCCCGAGGAGCCTGGACCCCTGGATCTCGTGAGTATAATTTCTTCAACAGGTACCCCTTGGATTCTACTGGAGAAGAGGACCGACCTGCGTGGGAACTTAAGGTAAGTATGTATGTATGTGTGTATGTATGTAATAAAATTATACTTTCACGGTGTGTGTGTCTTGTCTTTTTTTGGGTATTTTTTTAGTAGTAGTACTACAGGTACCAGCGGGCCCGTTTTTCCGTCGCATGCTGGTACTTGTGGTTCTCCAAGTACCAGCATGCGGGGGAGGCTTGCTGGGCCTTGTAGTACTGCTACTAAAAACAATATCTTTTCTTTTACAACAAAGGCTATCAGCCTCCCCATCCGCAGCCCATTGGATGGGGGGGGACAGCCTCGGGCTTCACCCCTGGCCCTTGGGTGGCTGGGGGGGGGGACCCCTTGATTGAAGGGGTCCCCACTCCCCCAGGGTACCCCGGCCAGGGGTGACTAGTTGGATTTTTGATGCCACGGCCGCAGGGCACTATATAAAAGTGACCCCCGGCTGTGGCATTATCTGTCCAGCTAGTGGAGCCCGGTGCTGGTTTTAAAAATACGGGGGACCCCTACTCTTTTTGTCCCCCGTATTTTTGGGACCAGGACCAGGCGCAGAGCCCGATGCTGGTTGCTTAAATATGGGGGAACCCCTGTCATTTTTTTCCCCATATTTCTGCAACCAGGATCGGCTCAAAGAGCCCGAGGCTGGTTATGCTTAGGAGGGGGGACCCCACGCAATTTTTTTTGAAAAAATAATCACTTTCCCACCCCTTCCCACTGATATACATGCACGGATCTCATGGATCCGTGCATGCCTATCCAATCACGAATAAAAAAAGCAGGTCTGGTTTTTTTTAGCACTTTTTTACGAGTTGTAATTTTTCACGGCAGTGTTTGTTCTTTTTTTGCTTTGCACTTCTTAGTAAATGACCGAGATTCATACTTAAACAGCCGCGTTTTGACCGATGGTGTATTCATTCGTAATTTTTTACCTGAACTTGCAAAAAATTACGAATGCCCTCATCACTGCCGTGATTAGTGCTTAGTAAATTACCGAGATGACACTTTGATGAAAAAACGGCATCTCGGTCAAAATCGGGAGCTTTGTAAATTTACCCCATTGTATCTCTTGCGTAATCCTATGCTGTAATAGAACAGCCAGTATGTGTGCACCATATTATTAAAGCCTTGGAGCATGCACATAAATAAGGATTACTCCAGTCTTACTCTCACCACAGCCACACCCCTCACCACAGCCATACCTCCCAACTTTGGGGGTCATTCCGAGTTATTTGCTCGTTGCCGACTTTCGCTATGCTGCGATTTGTTGCTAATTGCGCATGCGCAAGATACGCAGAGCGCATGCGCTTTGTTATTTTACTAAAAACTTAGTAATTTAGCTGTTGCTCGAGCGACGCTTTTCAGTCGCACTGCTGATCGGTGAGTGATTGACAGGAAGTGGGTGTTTCTGGGCGGCAACTCAGCGTTTTCCCGGCGTTTGCTAAAAAACGCAGGCGTGTCAGGGAAAATCGCGTGAGTGTCTGGAGAAACGGGGGAGTGGCTGGCCGAACGCAGGGCGTGTTTGTGACTTCAAACCAGGAACTAAACGGACTGATCTGATCGCAATCTGTGAGTAAGTTCGGAGCTACTCTGAAACTGCTAAGAAATACTTAATAGCAGAATTGCTAATCTTTCGTTAGCAATTCTGCTAAGCTAAGATACACTCCCAGAGGGCGGCGGTCTAGCATGTGCAATGCTGCTAAAAGCAGCTAGCAAGCGAACAACTCGGAATGACCCCCTTTGTCCGCCCTGTAAGAGGGACACACGCTCCGAAAGGGGGCGTGGTCTATGAAAAGGGGACGTGGCTTCACGGGAGGACCCGCGATCGCGAGCCATGCCCCCGATTTCGTCACTGAGGGGGCATGCCCAGGGCTCCGTGAGCTGCTGGCATGCCCTCTCTCCCTCTGTCTGCGCAGAATAGACGCTGTGCACATGCGCACAGCATCTATTCACCGCTGCTCTGCTAAGCAGAGCAGTGAGTGCAGGAGCCTCCCAACTGCCCCTCCCACCGCGGGACACTGCACACCTCTAACCACAGCCACACCTCTCATCCCAGCCTTCCTCCATCCTCACCTCTAACCACAGCCACACCTCTCACCACAGCATACTTACTGATATTTTAAATCTCCTCCCTGGGAGATGACCGGAGAGGAGAAGCAGGTGGGCGGTGATGAGGGAGGAGCCAAGCTGGTTACATCAGTAGGCCCCGCCCACTCACCGGTAAAATACTGTAATTGGATGAAATATGGCTAGGGGCGGGGCTAAAATGACGCGATTAGCAGCTGATCGCGTCATTAGGCTCCACCCCCCGCCGGGTCCGTGATTTTACTGTGTTATTATCCCTATTCTGCCCACTCCACTAGGAAGTGGGCAGAATGCGGGAGGGGTGCCCACTCTTCTGGGGGCTGCGGGGGACTACCCGAAAACCGGGTGTCTCCAGCAGAATCCGGGAGAGTAGGTAAGTATGCACCACAGCCTTCCTCCATCCTCGCCTCTAACCCACACTCCTTACCCCAGCATTCCTCCATCCTCACCTCTAACTACAGCCACACTCCTTACCCCAGCCTTCCTCCATCCTCACCATAGCCACACCCCTCACCCCAGCCTTCCTCCATCCTCATCTCTAACCATAGCCACACTCCTCACCCCAGCCTTCCTCCATCCTCACCATAGCCACACCTCTCACCCCAGCCTTCCTCCATCCTCACCTCTAACCACAGCCACACTCCTTACCCCAGCCTTCCTCCATCCTCATCTCTAACCATAGCCACACTCCTCACCCCAGCCTTCCTCCATCCTCACCATAGCCACACCTCTCACCCCAGCCTTCCTCCATCCTCACCTCTAACCACAGCCACACTCCTTACCCCAGCCTTCCTCCATCCTCATCTCTAACCATAGCCACACTCCTCACCCCAGCCTTCCTCCATCCTCACCATAGCCACACCTCTCACCCCAGCCTTCCTCCATCCTCAACATAGCCACACCCCTCACCCCAGCCTTCCTCCATCCTCATATCTAACCATAGCCACACTCCTTACCCCAGCCTTCCTCCATCCTCACCATAGCCACACCTTTCACCCCAGCGTTCCTCTATCCTCACCATAGCCACACCCCTCGCCCCAGCCTTCCTCCATCCTCATATCTAACCATAGCCACACTCCTTACCCCAGCCTTCCTCCATCCTCACCATAGCCACACCTCTCACCCCATCCTTCCTCCATCCTCACCATAGCCACACCCCTCACCCCAGCCTTCCTCCATCCTCACCATAGCCACACCTCTCACCCCATCCTTCCTCCATACTCACCATAGCCACACCCGTCACCCCAGCCTTCCTTCATCCTCACCTCTAACCACAGCCACACTCCTTACCCCAGCCTTCCTCCAGCCTCACCATAGCCACACCCCTCACCCCAGCCTTCATCCATCCTCACCTCTAACCACAGCCACACCCCTCACCCCAGCCTTCCTCCATCCTCACCTCTAACCATAGCCACACCTCTCATCACAGCTTCCTCCATCCTCGCCTCTAACCCACACTCCTTACCCCAGCCTTCCTCCATCCTCACCTCTAACCACAGCCACACTCCTTACCCCAGCCTTCCTCCATCCTCATCTCTAACCATAGCCACACTCCTCACCCCAGCCTTCCTCCATCCTCACCATAGCCACACCTCTCACCCCAGCCTTCCTCCATCCTCAACATAGCCACACCCCTCACCCCAGCCTTCCTCCATCCTCATATCTAACCATAGCCACACTCCTTACACCAGCCTTCCTCCATCCTCACCATAGCCACACCTTTCACCCCATCGTTCCTCCATCCTCACCATAGCCACACCCCTCACCCCAGCCTTCCTCCATCCTCATATCTAACCATAGCCACACTCCTTACCCCAGCCTTCCTCCATCCTCACCATAGCCACACCTCTCACCCCATCCTTCCTCCATCCTCACCATAGCCACACCCCTCACCCCAGCCTTCCTCCATCCTCACCATAGCCACACCTCTCACCCCATCCTTCCTCCATACTCACAATAGCCACACCCATCACCCCAGCCTTCCTTCATCCTCACCTCTAACCACAGCCACACTCCTTACCCCAGCCTTCCTCTAGCCTCACCATAGCCACACCTCTCACCACAGCCTTCCTCCATCCTCATCTCTAACCCCAGCCACACCTTACACCACAGCCTTCCTCCATCCTCACCTCTAACCACAGCCACACTCCTTACCCCAGCCTTCCTCCATCCTCACCATAGCCACACCCCTCACCCCAGCCTTCA
The DNA here is from genome assembly GCF_028390025.1 of Pseudophryne corroboree. NCBI lineage: Eukaryota > Metazoa > Chordata > Amphibia > Anura > Myobatrachidae > Pseudophryne > Pseudophryne corroboree. Next base: position 1,231,900,924 of record NC_086444.1, read on the forward strand.
TCCATCCTCACCTCTAACCACAGCCACACCCCTCACCCCAGCCTTCCTCCATCCTCACCTCTAACCACAGCCACACCTCTCACCACAGCCTTCCTCCATCCTCGCCTCTAACCCACACTCCTTACCCCAGCCTTCCTCCATCCTCACCTCTAACCACAGCCACACTCCTTACCCCAGCCTTCCTCCATCCTCACCATAGCCACACCCCTCACCCCAGCCTTCCTCCATCCTCATCTCTAACCATAGCCACACTCCTCACCCCAGCCTTCCTCCATCCTCACCATAGCCACACCTCTCACCCCAGCCTTCCTCCATCCTCACCATAGCCACACCCGTCAACCCAGCCTTCCTCCATCCTCACCTCTAACCACAGCCACACTCCTTACCCCAGCCTTCCTCCAGCCTCACCATAGCCACACCCCTCACCCCAGCCTTCCTCCATCCTCACCTCTAACCATATCCACACCCCTCACCCCAGCCTTCCTCCATCCTCACCTCTAACCATATCCACACCCCTCACCCCAGCCTTCCTCCATCCTCACCTCTAACCACAGCCACACCTCTCACCACATCCTTCCTCCATCCTCACCTCTAACCACAGCCACACCTTACACCACAGCCTTCCTACATCCTCACCTCTAACCACAGCCACACTCCTTACCCCAGCCTTCCTCCATCCTTACCATAGCCACACCCCACACCCCTCACCCCAGCCTTCCTCCATCCTCACCTCTAACCATAGCCACACCCCTCACCCTAGCCTTCCTCCATCCTCACCTTTAACCACAGCCACACCTCTCACCACAGCCTTCCTCCATCCTCGCCTCTAGCCCACACTCCTTACCCCAGCCTTCCACCATCCTCACCTCTAACCACAGCCACACCTCTCACCACAGCCTTCCTTCATCCTCGCCTCTAACCCACACTCCTTACCCTAGCCTTCCTCCATCCTCACCTCTAACCACAGCCACACTCCTTACCCCAGCCTTCCTCCATCCTCACCATAGCCACACCCCTCACCCCAGCCTTCCTCCATCCTCATCTCTAACCATAGCCACACTCCTCACCCCAGCCTTCCTCAATCCTCACCATAGCCACACCTCTCACCACAGCCTTCCTCCATTCTCACCTCTAACCACAGCCACACTCCTTACCCCAGCCATCCTCCATCCTCACCTCTAACCACGGCCACACCCCTTACCCCAGGCTTTTTCCATCCTCACCTCTAACCACAGCCACACCTCTCACCACAGCCTTCCTCCATTCTTGCTTCTAACCACAGCCACACTACTTACCCCAGCCTTCCTTCATCCTTACCTCTAACCACAACCCACACCCCAGGCTTCCTCCATCCTCACCTCTAACCATATCCACACCCCTCACCCCAGCCTTCCTCCATCCTCACCTCTAACCATATCCACACCCCTCACCCCAGCCTTCCTCCATCCTCACCTCTAACCACAGCCACACCTCTCACCACATCCTTCCTCCATCCTCACCTCTAACCACAGCCACACCTTACACCACAGCCTTCCTACATCCTCACCTCTAACCACAGCCACACTCCTTACCCCAGCCTTCCTCCATCCTCACCATAGCCACACCCCACACCCCTCACCCCAGCCTTCCTCCATCCTCACCTCTAACCATAGCCACACCCCTCACCCTAGCCTTCCTCCATCCTCACCTTTAACCACAGCCACACCTCTCACCACAGCCTTCCTCCATCCTCGCCTCTAGCCCACACTCCTTACCCCAGCCTTCCACCATCCTCACCTCTAACCACAGCCACACCTCTCACCACAGCCTTCCTCCATCCTCGCCTCTAAACCACACTCCTTACCCCAGCCTTCCTCCATCCTCACCTCTAACCACAGCCACACCTCTCACCACAGCCTTCCTCCATCCTCGCCTCTAACCCACACTCCTTACCCTAGCCTTCCTCCATCCTCACCTCTAACCACAGCCACACTCCTTACCCCAGCCTTCCTCCATCCTCACCATAGCCACACCCCTCACCCCAGCCTTCCTCCATCCTCATCTCTAACCATAGCCACACTCCTCACCCCAGCCTTCCTCAATCCTCACCATAGCCACACCTCTCACCACAGCCTTCCTCCATTCTCACCTCTAACCACAGCCACACTCCTTACCCCAGCCATCCTCCATCCTCACCTCTAACCACGGCCACACCCCTTACCCCAGGCTTTTTCCATCCTCACCTCTAACCACAGCCACACCTCTCACCACAGCCTTCCTCCATTCTTGCTTCTAACCACAGCCACACTCCTTACCCCAGCCTTCCTTCATCCTTACCTCTAACCACAACCCACACCCCACGCTTCCTCCATCCTCACCTCAAACCACATCCACACCTCTCACCACAGCCTTTCTCCATCCTTGCCTCTAACCACAGCCACACTCCTTACCCCTGCCTTCCTCCATCCTCACCATAGCCACCCCCCTCACCCCAGGCTTCCTCCATCCTCACCTCTCACCACAGCCTTTCTCCATCCTCACCTTTAACCACTGCCACACCCCTCACCCCAGCCTTCCTCCATCCTCACCTCTAACCACAGCCACACTCCTTACCCCAGCCTACCTCCATCCTTTCCTCTAACCACAGCCACACTCCGTACCGCAGCCTTCCTCACCAAAGCCACACCCCTCACTCCAGCCTTCCTCCATCCTCACCTCTAACCACAGCCACACCTCTCACCAGAGCCTTCCTCTATCCCTGCCTATAGCCAAAGCCGCACTTCTTACCCCAGCCTTCCTCCATCCTCACCATATCCACACTCCTCACCCCAGCCTTCCTCCATCCTCACCTCTAACCACAGCCGCACCACTAACCACAGCCTTCCTCCATCCTTGCCTCTTACCACAGCCACACCACTCACCACAGCCTTCCTCCATCCTTGCCTCTTACCACAGCCACACTCCTTACCCCAGCCTTCCTCCATCCTATCCTCTAACCACAGCCACACCCCTCACCCTAGCCTTCTTCCATCCTCACCTCTCACCGCAGCCACACCTCTCAACACAGCCTTTCTCCATCCTTGCCTCTAACCACAGGCACACTCCTTACCCCAGCCTTCCTCTATCCTCTCCTCTAACCACAGCCACACTCCTTACCCCAGCCTTCCTCCATCCTCACCTCTAACCACAGCCACACCTCTCACCACAGCCTTCCTCCATCCTCGCCTCTAACCCACACTCCTTACCCCAGCCTTTCTCCATCCTCACCTCTAACCACAGCCACACCCCTCACCACAGCCTTCCTCCATTCTTACCATAGCCACACCCCTCACCCCAGCCTTCCTCCATCATCACTATAGCCACACCCCTCACTTCAGCCTTCCTCCATCCTTACCTCTAACCACAGCCACACCTCTCACCCCAGCCTTCCTTTATCCTCTACTCTAACCACAACCACACCTCTCACCCCAGCCTTCTTTTATCCTCACCTCTCACCACAGTCACACTTCTCACCACAGCCTTCCTCCATCCTCTACTCTAACCACAGCCACACTGCTCACCCCAGCCTTCCTCCATCCTCACCTCTCACCACAACCATACCTCTCACCACAGCCTTCATTCATCCTCACCTCTCACCACAGCCATGCCTCTCAACCCAGCCTTCTTTCTTCCTCACCTCTCACCACAGCCACACAGCCACACCTCTCACCTCAGCCTTTCTCCATCCTTGCCTCTAACCACAGCCACACTCCTTACCTCAGCCTTTCTCCACCCTCACTGCTGTCTTCCTCCAGCCTCACGTTTAACCACAGCCACACCCCTCATCCCAGCCTTTCTCCAGCCTCACTCCAGCCTTCCTCTCATCTCACCTCTCACCACAGGCACACACGTCACCCCAGCCTTCTTCCAGCCTCACCCCAGCCTTTTACTAGTCACACTGCTCACCACAGCACCCCCCCCCCCAGGCTTACTTCATCCTCACATCTAACCACAGCCACACCCCTTTTTCCAGCCTTTCTCTAGTCTCATCTATCACCACAGCCACACACATCACCCCAGCCTTCTTCCAGCCTCACCTCTCACCATAGCCACACCCCTCACTCCAGCCTTCCTCCAGCCTCACCTCTCACCACAGCTGCACCCCTCACTCCAGCCTTCCACCATCCTCACCCCAGCCTTCCTCGGTCCTCAACTTTCACCACACTTACACCCCTCAGCCCAGCCTTCCTCCAGCCTTACCCCATCCTTCCTACAGTCTTACCTCTTCTTCTAGCCATGCCCCTTAAACCGTCCTCATCCAGCCTTCCTTCATTCTCACCTCTCATCCCAATCACCCTCCTGCCTTCCTGTAGCCTCACCTCTCACCTCAGCCGCACCTCTCACTCCTGCCTTCCTCCGTCCCCATCACAGCCACACCTTTCACTCCAGCCTTCATCCATCCTCACCCAAGCCTTCCTCCAGCCTCAACTCTCATCCCAGCCACACCTCTCACTCCAGCCTTCCGCCATTCTTCCTCTAGCCTTACCTCTCACCACAGCCACACATTTTACTCCAGCCTTCTGCCATCCTCACCCCAGCCTTCCTTTAGCCTCAACTCTCACCACAGCCACACCCCTTACTCCATCCTCATCCCTGCATTCCTCCAGCCTTACCTCCCACTCCAGCCTTCCTTCAGTCTTCCATACACCTTCCTCCATCCTCACAATAGCCACACCCCACACTCCAGCCTTCCTCCATCTTCACCCCAACCTCAACTCTCATCACAACCACACTACTCACTCCAGCATTCCTCCATCGTCACCACAGCATTCCTCCAGCCTCAACACTTTGTCCACAGCCACACCCCTCACTCCAGCCTTCTTCTATCCTCACCTCTCACTGCAGCCTTCCTTCAACCTTCCATACCCTTTACTCCAGCCTTCCTCCATCGTCACCACAGCATTCCTCCAGCCTCAACACTTTGTCCACAGCCACACCCCTCACTCCAGCCTTCCTCTATCCTCACCTCTCACTGCAGCCTTCCTTCAAACTTCCATACCCTTTACTCCAGCCTTCCTCCATCCTCACCCCAGCCTTCCTTTAGCCTCAACTCTCACCACAACCACACCCCTTACTCCATCCTCATCCCTGCATTCCTCCAGCCTTATCTCTCACCCCAGCCTTCCTTCAGCCTTCCATACACCTTCCTCCATCCTCACCCCAGCCTTCCTCCGGCCTCAACTATCAACACAGCCACACCCCTTACTCCCGACTTCCTCCAGCCCCACCCCAGCCTTCCTTCATCCTTAACTCTCACCACAGCCACACCCCTGACTCCATCCTCATCCCAGTATTCCTCCAGCCTCACCTCTCATCCCAACCACACCCGTCACTACACAGCATTATGTACTATAGAGATATATCACATTAGAGGACTTTGTGGCATCCAGTATGGTGACAGTGTATCTCTGAGTGTGGCCCCTATCTCCTTAGACCCTGGTGACGGTGTATCTCTAAGTGAAGCCCTTGTCATCCTAGGCCCTGGTGACAGCGTATCTCTGAGTGGGACCCCTGTCTCCCTGGACTCTGGTGACAGTGTATTTAATAGTGGGGCCCCTGTATCCTTAGACCCTGGTGACAGTGTATCTGAGTGGGTGCCCTGTCTCCCTAGCTCTGGTGACAGTGTATTTCTTAGGGGAGCCCCTGTTTCCCTAGACCCTGGTGACCATGTATCTCTGAGTGGGGCCCGTGTCATCCCATGCCCTGGTGACAGTGTATCTGAGTGTGTTCCCTGGTGACAGTGTATCTGAGTGGGTGCTCTGTCTCCCAAGGCCCTGGTGACAGTGTATCTGAGTGGAGGCCCTGTCTCCCTAGGTCCTGGTGATGGTGTATATCTGGGGCCCGTGCCATCATAGGCCCTGGTGATGGTGTATCTCTGAGTGGGGCCCTTGTCATCCTAGGCCCTAGTGACAGTGTATCTCTGAGTTGGGCCCCTGTCTCGCTAGACTCTGGTGACAGTGTATTTATTAATGGGGCCCCTGTATCCTTAGACCCTGGTGACAGTGTATCTGAGTGGGGGCCCTGTCTCCCTAGGCCTAGGTGACAGTGTATCTGATTGGCGGCCCTGTCTCCCTAGGCCCTGGTGACGGTGTATCTGAGTAGGGGCCCTGTCTCACTAGCCCTGGTGACAGTGTATTTCTTAGGGGGGCTCTTTCTCCCTAGGCCCAGGTGACAGTGTATCTCTGAGTAGGGATGCAAGCTTTGTGAATAGACCTAATTGTCCTACACCTCGTAACAATGAAGGAGTCACTTATAGAATTATTATAGTTGGAGACTGATAGGATTATTATGATAATTGGAGAATGTGCTTTGTCCTGGTATATTATGTTGTCTTATGGACAGTCATGTTCCGTGATTTTATCTGTGATATGTTACTTTATATGACGTTCTGTGTTCTGTGATATTTTATTATGTGATATGATATGTGATAGTATGTTATGTGACACTTCCTGTCAATCACTCACCGATCAGCAGTGCGACTGAAAAGCGTCGCTCGAGCAACAGCTAAATTACTAAGTTTTTAGTAAAATAACAAAGCGCATGCGCATTTAACAGCAAATCGCAGCATAGCGAAAATCGGCAACGAGCGAACAACTCGGAATGACCCCCAATAGCAGAATTGCTAATCTTTCATTATCAATTCTGCTATGATAAGATACACTCCAACTCGGAATGACCCCCAGTGTTCTGTGTGATAGTGTTCTGTGTGATAGTGTTCTGTGTGATAGTGTTCTGTGTGATGGAGTGCTGTGTGATGGAGTGCTATGTGATAGCGTGCTATGTAATACGGTGCTGTGTGATAGTGTGCTGTGTGACAGTGTGCTGTGTAATAGGGTGCTGTGTAATAGGGTTCCATGTGATAGCATGCTGTGTGATGGGGAGCTGTGTGATGGGGTGCTGTGTGATAGGGTACTCTGTGATAGCATGCTATGTAATAGTGTGCTGTGTGATAGGGTGCTTTGTGATAGGTTGCTGTGTGATTGCGTGCTATGTGATAGGGTGCTGTGTGATAGGATGCTGTGTGAAAGGGTGCTGTGTGATAGCATGCTATTGTACTGTATGTGATAGAGTGCTGTGTGATAAGGTGCTATTCTTTTGTACTGTATGTAATAGGCTGCTGTGTGATAGGGTGCTGTGTAAGAGTGTGCTGTGTGATAGGGTGCTGTGTGATGGGGTGCTTTGTGATAGGTTGCTGTGTGATTGCGTGCTATGTGATAGGGTGCTGTGTGATAGGATGCTGTGTGAAAGGGTGCTGTGTGATAGCATGCTATTGTACTGTATGTGATAGAGTGCTGTGTGATAGAGTGCTGTGTGATAGGGTGCTATGTGATAGCATGCTGCGTGATAGGTTGCGGTGTGATAGGTTGCTGTGTGATAGGTTGCTGTCTGATTAGTTGCGGTGTGTGATAGGGTGCGGTGTGATATGTTGCTGTGTGATTGTGTGATAGGTTGCGGTGTAATAGGGTGGTGTCTGATCGCATGCTGTGTGATAGGTTGCTGTGTAATTGTGTGATAGGTTGCAGTGTGATAGGGTGGTGTGTGATGGGATGCTATGTGATAGGTTGCTGTGTGATAGGGTGTTGTGTGATAGTGTGCTGTGTGATAGGTTGCTGTGTGATTGTGTGATAGGGTGCGGTGTGATAGCATGCTGTATGATAGGGTGCTGTGTGATAGGTTGCTGTGTTATAGGTGCTGTGTGACAGGGTGCTGTGTAATAGGGTGATGTGTGATAGGGTGCTGTGTGATAGTGTGCTTAGTTATAGCGTGCTGTGTGATAGGGTGCTGTGTGATGGGGTGCTGTGTGATGGAGTGTTGTGTGGTAGGGTGCTGTGGGATAGGGTGCTGTGGGATAGGGTGCTGTGTGATAGCGTGCTGTGTGATAGCGTGCTGTGTGATAGCGTGCTGTGTGATAGGGTGCTTAGTTATAGCGTGCTGTGTGATGGGGTGCTGTGTGATGGAGTGTTGTGTGGTAGGGTGCTGTGGGATAGGGTTCTGTGTGATAGGGTGCTGTGTGATAGCATGCTGTGTGATAGGGTGCTGTGTGATAGGTTGCTGTATGATAGGGTGGTGCATGATAGTGTGCTGTGTGATAGGGTGCGGTGTGATAGGGTGCGGTGTGATAGGGTGCGGTGTGATAGGGTGTGGTGTGATAGGTTGCTGTGTGATAGGGTGGTATGTGATAGCGTGCTGTGTGATAGGTTGCTGTGTGCTGTGTGATAGGATGTGGTGTGACAGGGTGCGGTGTGATAGGGTGCTGTGTGATAGGTTGCTGTGTGATAGGATGGTGTGTGATGGGGTGCTATGTGATAGGGTGGTGTGTGATAGTGTGCTGTGTGATTGTGTGATAGCATGCTGTGTGATAGCGTGCTGTGTGATAGCATGCTGTGTGATAGGGTGCTGTGTGATAGGGTGCTGTGTGATAGTGTGCTGTGTGATAGGTTGCTGTATGATAGGGTGGTGCGTGATAGTGTACTGTGTGATAGGGTGCGGTGTGATAGCATGCTGTATGATAGGGTGCTGTGTGATAGGTTGCTGTGTGATAGGGTGCTGTGTGATAGGTTGCTGTGTGATAGCATGCTGTGTGATAGGGTGCTGTGTAATAGGGCGCTGTGTGATAGGGTGCTGTGTGATAGGGTGCTGTGTGATGGGACTGATTTAGAGGTGGGCGCAGTTGAGCCATGTGTGTGTCTTTTTACACAACTAATGTTTTGCTGCAGCTGGTGGAATTCATACAGAGATGCCACCTCCACACCACTGAACTGCCGATTTGCGCATAAACTAAAAAGTCGACCATCGGATGCAATCGGTCGCACCAGCGCACATTAGAGCAGATCTCTGATTGCTCAGAATGTCTGTCGGAATATGATTGCCAGTGATATTAAAGAAATATAGAAACATAGAATGTGACGGCAGATGTATGTAATATGTATTATGTTATGTGATATTATGTTATGTGATAGTATGTTGCAGTATGTGTTAGTATGTTATGTGACATTATGTTATGTGATAGTATGTTGCAGTATGTGTTAGTATGTTATGTGTTAGTATGTAATTTGATATTATGTTATGTGCTAGTATGTTACACTGTGTGATATTAGTATGTTCTGAGTTATATGTATAAATCTCCCCTGTCTCAGGCTACTCCCGGAATACGAGCAGCGCCTCCCCACGAGGCTACGTCCCCAGCTCCACCCCTCAGCAGTCCCATTATAACACCATCACCTCCAGCATGAACGGCTATGCAGGGACAGGGATGACCAGCCTGGGAGTACCGGCATCTCCAAGCTTCCTCAACGGCTCCACCGCCAACTCTCCGTATGCAAGTAAGTGTAGCACCCTGCCTGCCCGGTGTCCAGTCCCTGGGCTATTACCAGCTGTCCCCCGTACGTCCGCCCATAGACAGCTCAGGTGCAGTACGGGGGGGCCTGTATTACACAGTGACATGTCTGTGCATAACTCCCAGGGCTTACTCACCCCCTGCGCCCGCTCAAGGTTCTATCAGACGGGTGATTGTCTTATTGCCTAACATAGCAGCAATGGGACAGGGCCGTGTCTCTACCTGCTGTGCATTACACAGTATCAGATGTGGCAGCTAGAATCAAGTAACCATGTCAGTATGCTTCTGTACAGTTCCGCTGGTGACATAAAGGTCGGGGCGCCCCCTATACCGAGCATCATTAACCCTAGCATGCCAAACACACTGTATACTGAATTAGACTCTGTCACCTATGTCTCTGTCTGTCCGCCAGTTATGCCGGCCAGTCCCCCCCTCGGAGCATCCTCCATCACCCTCTCATCCAGCGGGAACTCCGCCACCACCGCCGGGGTCTTCTCCTTCTCGCCAGTCAACATGATCTCCGCTGTCAAGCAGAAAAGCGCCTTTGCGCCAGTGGTGCGGCCCCAGAATTCTCCCCCACCTACCTGTACCAGCTCTGGTGCAAACAGTCTCCAAGGTAAGTGACCCAGGTAATCCCCTTTCTCATCCAGCAGTGTCTCCACTATTTTACTCCCAACGTATATAGGGGGTCATTCCGAGTTGATCGCTCACTACGGATTTTCGCAGCGCAGCGATCAGGGCAGAACGGGGCTAATCTGCGCATGCGTATGCACCGCAATGCGCAGGCGCGTTGTACAAGTACAAAGAGCTTTCTGGTTTTGCACAGGTTCTAGCGACGCTTCCAATCGCACTGGCGGTCGCAAGGCGATTGACAAGGAGTGGGCGTTCATGGGTGTCAACTGTCCGTTTTCTGGGAGTGTTTGGAAAAACGCAGGAGTGGCCGGGCATTTGCAGGTCGAGTTTCTGACATCAAATCCGGGACCTTCGTCGCAGCAATCATCACACAGCATAAGTAACTACAGGGCCGGTCTTGTTCTGCACAAAATGTGTTTGCTGCCACGCGGCTGCACAGGCGTTCGCACTCCTGCAAAAGCGAAAATACACTCCCCCGTGGGCCGCGACTATGCGTTTGCACGGCTGCTAAAAGTAACTAGCGAGCTAATAACTTGGAATGACCCCCATATTGGTTGTCATACTCCAAGCGGCGCACAATGCCCGGCGGGGCTGAGTCACACCTAGCGGAGTAGCGTTATTACATATTGCATCTTATCCACGCGGCAGATGCAGCGAAACACAGTGCACTAGAGACGCTGGGCTGCGGCTTCATCCGCGCAGGAATTACTGCTACATGCGCACAAAGTTGCAGATGAGGCAAGGAAGACGCTCGGCATGGTCAAGTCATACGGGAGCTGGCGCGCTGTGAGGGGCTGTTTGGCACCATTAAACCAACAGGGAGAGAGGACACATCTGTACCTCCGAATGTTTCAAGAAATGTGGTTCCCTGTTCCCCGATTTTCCATTGTATCCAACACCATTGTCTCCTATAAACTGGCCTTGTGAGTTGCATAAAGCAATATAATATTGAGGCAGCGCTGTATCCGGGGGTGAGCGAGCTGGGCAATTGTACAGGGAGCCTGCCAAGCCCCGGACCCCTGCTGGCTCCTTTGCTGTCACACCACCTGCTGCCCACCATTGCTGGAGAGCTGTTTGAGAGGACGACCCACCAGCCTGCTGGTATTCTGGCTGTCGGATTCCCGGCGGCGATCTACTGACCACCGGGAACCCAACCACCAGGATCCCATACTGGTCCCATTTCTGTATAGAAAACAGCATTTCTTTGTAGACATCTGGATAATGTATGCTATTTGGGAACAATTATAGATTTTTTTATAGCTTCTGGGTATAAAAGTCCAGATTTGCCTCCAGATGACATAGAATCAGGAAACCTAGAGATGCATTTTCCCTTAATGTTATTACATGATATTAATTTGATTTGGGGCAGGTCCCCTGTACCATATATACTCAATGTCATATTAGGGACACCCCTTGATGTGCCCCCGAAGTCTCACAGCACCTTCATGGGTAGCAATCTAGTGGCCACCATCATTGCTAGCGCTCATTTTTATCTCTCTGTCTTCTCTACAGCCATGACTGGCCTCATAGTGCCACCTATGTAGGAGGAGCAGCCCAAATACGGGTACCCTAGACTGGCCCTCCGCTCTGGTGAACATGGACCTTTGAGGCTAGTTTGATTTGGACCTTCTCACTGGGACAACAGGACACGAGAATCCATGACGTCAGACTGGTTGCCTGAAGGGATTCATATGTTACACCACGGGATCTATCAGACATGGGACATGCCACTTACCTGCTATAACCATCTCTGTGTGAAGGACAAGCATTACACAGAAAAGGACACCAGTTATTGTAGGACCAAACTTTCCATATACATTGTGATGGACCATTTCCCTGCATAAGTGGAAGAAGTGGGACCATCCCTTATTGGGTTCTATCATTTGTACCCTAAAATGCACTGAGGGTCCATCCCTCTCCATTCGCTGAAACTGGACAGAGCGGGAGACCTTGATATCGGGGAGAGACCTGTCTCAGGAGATGTTGCACCTTCATCCAGTCCAAGGCCTGAAGCCAGAAACGTGGCACCTGGTCTGGAGGGATCACACACAACCTAGAACATCCGAGTTCTCTCCAATCATTTACGTGAAGCCGTGATGTAGTCTCAGACATGTTCTCCATACCATAATGACCTGGGGAAGTTTAAGGTGAAGGGTGAATACTGATTGTTTTTGTACTGCACTTTCTATGAGTTTTTGGACACTAAGATTAGAATACAGTAAGAGATGTTTTAGTTTTGGTCCAGAATTAAATTATATGAATACGTTCTTCCGTCTGTTGTGAAGCTATCATGATTACAATACAGGGACAGTGCATACTCTTAAATAGATGGGTTACTAGATATTACCCAACATGACTTATAGCGGTCAGTTCATTAGGCTTTTATACTGATGTGTTTTGCATTAAATGACAAATAAAAATGAAGAGTGTACCTTGTGGACGAATGAACCAGGGTGACTTACAGTAAACTATACAGTATGCCCTACTATATATATATAGAATGGTCTTCTCCTCCCCTGACACTGTCTGGCAAACCCTTCAATGAACGGAAATCTGATTCTGTGACCGAAGACACGAAGTAAAGGACTAGGTTAGGGGCAAGATGGTGGGACCTTAGAACCGGGACATGATTCTTACATGTTGATGTCATTATTTATGTCATATATTATTTATTGTTCATGTATCTGTCACCAACCCCATGTATGTTTGTGCATCACCCCATCTGGCCCGTGTTTAACCCTCCTCACCTACTGCTGCCCCTTTCTCCTGAAGAGCTGACACTCCTGAAATAAGGTGAAAGTTAATTCTTTAAGAATTTAAATAAAGAACCTTTTTTGAAACACCAGAAAGAAAAAGAACCTTTGTCCATTCCTGCCGTACTGTACCGCATATACACCATACTGTGCTGTTAAATGGGAAGGGGACCATAGGTGGCCCATTTCTGTATCACACGCAATCATTGGCTGACCAGCGTCTGTGTGCCCCCCGTAATTACAGTATCTCTCCGCTGTTGGGTGGTTGGTCGGGTTTGTGGTTCATTCCTTCACATGCAACTCCTAACGTTCTGCAGGAAGATAATGACGTTGTCCCACCTCATACCCACAACCGGACACGTCAATGGGAAATTCTGGAACCAGTGAAACGCTCCCTAAGATCTGCCCCAGTTTGTTAGCCGACAGATTTCCAGACAGATACTGACAATAAAGTGGTTCAGTCCAGCTCACAATTAACAGCAATTTTACCTATTTAATAAATACTGTGTTTCAGTTTAAGCTGGGGTTCTGTTTTTTTTTCTGCATTGTACTGTTTTTATCACAACAAAGAAAGCCGGACTGGAATGCACCATTGTACAATGAAATAATATTGGTAACAAAAAAATGGAACAAATAAACTTTTTCATGATAGTCTTATATCTGCTTTCTTTGTGTCTTGTTGTCATATTAAACATAAACGAGCTGGGACTGTAGCAATATTTATCAAGGTGCCGGATGAGCTTTGCGCATCACCAATATTGCACACAGGCAATGCCATTTTCATGGACTGAATGGTGTTCCGATCAAGGGTGGTTCTGAATGGGGTAAGTGAAATCCAAGAGTCACAGTCCAACAATTACCTGTCGAACTATTGACCCTGTCAACCTATACACTGTCAATCATCTGGTTACAACCATGTTACTGGCGATCGATCATTCCACACCTGGATAATACAAATAAATGATCCCCCTGTACCCTGGAGTCAGACAAGTATGGAGGAGTGCATGTTGGTGATGGACCTGCTACTAACCCCAGTGGTAGTATTCTACTAACCATTAATGGATAAACGTAGGCAACCTGTCCCTCAGGGGTTGCTAATAAGTTATTGAGGACCGCGTTTGAGAACCACTGGTCTATATGAAGCATAATACATATCCTTTACATTATTGGTGCTGGCTGTAATTATTAGAGGGAACTAGCCTGGCCGTATATACAATGTAACTCACCACTGGGGCTTTTCTCACCCTTGTGCTGAGCAGACAAATATAAAGAATGCTGTAGGTGATCTGAACAGAGCTTGTAAAATCCTGCGAGCCAATCCTCCAGATATGCCAATATGAGAATCGCCGCTTGTGACATTTAGTGGTTACCTCAGCGCATGTGGTTAATCAACACGGTTACTGCCACCAGCTGAAGTGACTTTTTGAGACAACGCCCAGGGCAAGCTTCAGCTCTCACCCGCACACTCAATTATTTACTACTAGCAAAATAGGTAACATGGGCCACTTGAGGTTTCAGGTTTCAAAATACAGAACCAGAACTAGATTTTACTATTTTATTTCATGAATATTTTCAAAGCTTATAGTTACAAAAAAGGTTACATGATTCTAATAGTTTTTAAATGGTCACACAAGTAATGACAATTTTGTAAAACAAATAAATGGGGGGAAAAAACAACGTTCATATTAGAGATGAGCGGGTTCGGTTCCCTGAGAACCGAACCCTACCGGACTTCACTACCTGAGCTTGGATCCGAGCCCGGCTTGGGTTTTCACGCCTGACTCGGAAACCAGAACGAGGCAAAACGTCATCATCCCGATGTCGGATTCTCGCGGGGTTTAGATTCCATATAAGGAGCCGCGCGTCGCCACCATTTTCACTCCGGCATTGGAGAGTGTAGTGAGAGGACGTGTCTCCGTCCTTAGTGTCTGTGTGGAAGGGAAAGTGGGGTGGCGATTCCAGTGCTGTCTTGTGCTGCTCAGTCCAGTGTAGTGTTTTATGCTGCATCAGTCCAGTCACAGTGGTGGTGCTACTCCTAGATGGGCCAGGTGTTTGTGCCGCCCACTTGTGTCGCTTAGCTTAGTCATATAGCTTCCTCGGTGCAACCTTTTGGCCTAAAAACAATATTGTGAGGTGTTCAGAATAGACTGGAAATGAGTGGAAATTAATGTTATTGGTGTTAATAATACCGTAGGATCAAAATTACCCCCAAATTCTGTGATTTTAGCTGTTTATATGTTTTTTTCAAACATTATTTAGATCCAAAACCAAAACATGAAAGGGTGGTTTTGGCAAAACCTATCCAGATCCAAAACACAAGCATGGAACCAGAACCAAAACACAAAAAGTGCCCGCCGCACCTAGACAGTGTTGAGCATTGGTGGAAGTGAAGTCTCCTCCTGTACCTTGATCATATAGATCCTTTCATGACAATGAACCCGGTCTGTTGAGTGTTTCTCATATCTAAGTCAACTGCAGTTCCCTCTCAGCCTCCACCCTTGGAAGTATTTTAACCCTTCAAAAACCAGAATTAATCGATTGTGCTACGGGGTCCTCAGGTCACCTGAGCAAGGGCTTATCTCTATTACTTGTTTGAAGCTCAAAGTGATGGTCCAATACGAGCAAGATGGCCTTATGGAGCTGACGCATGAAAGGGAAGGGAAGCAATGCTGGTGGTAACAAGAGTGGAACTGGCTGGGCCTGAAGGACCCTCCTGAAAGAAGAACCAGGTCCCGTATTTTTGTACATAAGTCGAGATGGTTATATTTGTACATCAGTATCAGTAAATAGTAAATATACAGCACCTGCACAATTAAAAGTTAGTTGTTTTAAAAAATAATTAGAATTTCTGGAAAATATCATTAATCTGCTTCTATCTCCTGACATGGAAACCTACATCCTGTACTGTATAATGGCTAAAGAGGGGTTATATTGTTTTTTTTACTTTGTTAACTCAGAATCAGGCCGATTATATAGAGTATATGGGGTCTATTTACAAAGATTCGTGTTTTTGCCGTTTTGAAGGGAGTTTGATCTTGAATGGTATCGGGTGCATTTTACTGCAACTTTTTGAATTCTGATACGGTCATTCACTAAGCTGCCGACTTTTCCCAATTCGTTTTTTCCGATGTCGATGTGATTCGTAATATCAGGCAGTGTTTTACGGGAGTGATGAGTAAAACACTGCCTGACAAAACACAAGGAATCCCGGCCGGATCTGTGAGATCCATGCAGGGCTTTATTGTGTACCTTAAAAAGGTTTTTAAAGTGCTAAAAAATCTGAAAAAAATTGCGTGGGGTCCCCCCTCCTAAGCACAACCAGCCTCGGGCTCTTTGAGCCGGTCCTGGTTGACAAAATATGGGGGGGAAAATGACAGGGGTTACCCCATATTTCATCAACCAGCACCGTGCTCTGCGCCTGGTCCTGGTTCCAAAAATACGGGGGACAAAAAGTGTAGGGGTCCCCCGTATTTTTAAAACCAGCACCGGGCTCCACTAGCCAGGTACATAATGCCACAGCCGGGGGACACTTTTATAGTGGTCCCTGCGGCCCTGGCATTACATACCCAACTAGTCACCCCTGGCTGGGGTACCCTGGAGGAGTGGGAACCCCTTAAATCAAGGGGTCCTCCCCCTCCAGCCACCCAAGGGCCAGGGGTGAAGCCCGAGGCTGTCCCCCCCATAAAAGGGCGGCGGATGGGGGGCTGATAGCCTTGTTTACAAAATGTGAATATTGTTTTTAGTAGCAGTACTACAAGTCCCAGCAAGCCTCCCCCGCAAGCTGGTACTTGGAGAACCACAAGTACCAGCATGCGGTGGCAAACCAGGGCCGCTGGTACCTGTAGTACTACTACTAAAAAAATACCCCCCAAAAAACAGGGCACACACACCGTGAAAGTATAAATTTATTACATACATGCACACCTCCAAACATACATACTTACCTATTTTTTTGCTGCTTTTTTTAACGAATCGGAAAAAAACAGACCCGCACTTGAGCACTCAGAGACTAACACCCAAATACGAATGAATAGTTAATTCCCGTATTCTATGAAATAACAGCCGTGTTTGACCGATGGTCTATTCATTCGCATTTCTGAACGTTGTCATTCAAACCATTACGAATAGTCCAAACACTGCCCAGATTGGTGCTTAGTGAATTCCCGGATTGGGACTTAGAAAAAAAAACACAGGCCCTCATTCCGAGTTGTTCGCTCGCAAGGCGATTTTAGCAGAGTTACACACGCTAAGCCGCCGCCTACTGGGAGTGAATCTTAGCTTCTTAAAATTGCGAACGATGTATTCGCAATATTGCGATTACAAACTACTTAGCAGTTTCAGAGTAGCTTCAGACTTACTCTGCCAGTGCGATCAGTTCAGTGCTTGTCGTTCCTGGTTTGACGTCACAAACACACCCAGCGTTCGCCCAGACACTCCCCCGTTTCTCCGGCCACTCCTGCGTTTTTTCCGGAAACGGTAGCGTTTTCATCCACACGCCCATAAAACGCCGTGTTTCCGCCCAGTAACACCCATTTCCTGTCAATCACATTATGTTCGCCGGAGCGAAGAAAAAGCCGTGAGTAAAAAAACTATCTTCATAGCAAAATTACTTGGCGCAGTCGCAGTGCGAACATTGCGCATGCGTACTAAGCAGAAAAACGCTGCGATGCAAAGAAAATTACCGAGCGAACGACTCGGAATGAGGGCCACAAATCGGCCAAACTCAGATTTTTAGTAAATACTGGCCTATGTCTTTGTTAGGTTGTGTTGCCTTCATGAAATGTACAAAATGTGTAGGAAAAATATTAGTGATGAGCGGGTTCGGTTCCTCGGAATCCGAACCCGCCCGAACTTCAGCTTTTTTCCACGGGTCCGAGCAGGCTCGGATCCTCCCGCCTTGCTCGGTTAACCCGAGCGCGCCCGAACGTCATCATCCCGCTGTCGGATTCTCGCGAGGCTCGGATTCTATCGCGAGACTCGGATTCTATATAAGGAGCCGCGCGTCGCCGCCATTTTCACACGTGCATTGAGATTGATAGGGAGAGGACGTGGCTGGCGACCTCTCCGTTTAGAATAGATAGAGAGTGAGACACTTGATTTACTGGAGCATTAGGAGTACTCAGAGAGTGCAGAGTTTTGCTGATAGTTATACTAGTGACCACCAGTGCAGTTTTATTTATTATTTAATATATAATCCGTTCTCTGCCTGAAAAAAAACGATACACAGTCACATACCATATCTGTGCTCAGCCTCAGTGTGCTGCATGATAATATCATCTATGTATATCTGACTGTGCTGAGTGCTCACTGCTCACACAGCTTAATTGTGGGGGAGACTGGGGAGCAGTTATAGCAGGAGTACATATATTTAGCACACTTTTGCTGCCAGAGTGCCACTGCCAGTGTGACTGACCAGTGACCAGTGACCACCAGTATATTGTGATTGTCTGCCTGAAAAAGTTAAACACTCGTGTGGTGTTTTTTTTTTTTATTCTATAAACGCATTCTGCTGACAGTGTCCAGCAGGTCCGTCATTATATAATATATACCTGTCCTGCAGTAGTGATATATATATATTTTTTATATCATTATCATCCAGTCTATACTAGCAGCAGATGCAGTACGGTAGTCCACGGCTGTAGCTACCTCTGTGTCGGCAGTCGCTCGTCCATAATTGTATACCTACCTGTGGTGGTTTTTTTTTTTTTCTATCTTCTTCATACTAGTAGTTAACTTTAGGAGTCTGCAGTGCTGACAGTGTCCAGCAGGTCCGTCATTATATAATATATACCTGTCCTGCAGTAGTGATATATATATATTTTTTATATCATTATCATCCAGTCTATACTAGCAGCAGACGCAGTACGGTAGTCCACGGCTGTAGCTACCTCTGTGTCGGCAGTCGCTCGTCCATAATTGTATACCTACCTGTGGTGGTTTTTTTTTTTTTCTATCTTCTTCATACTAGTAGTTAACTTTAGGAGTCTGCAGTGCTGACAGTGTCCAGCAGGTCCGTCATTATATAATATATACCTGTCCTGCAGTAGTGATATATATATATTTTTTATATCATTATCATCCAGTCTATACTAGCAGCAGACGCAGTACGGTAGTCCACGGCTGTAGCTACCTCTGTGTCGGCAGTCGCTCGTCCATAATTGTATACCTACCTGTGGTGGTTTTTTTTTTCTATCTTCTTCATACTAGTAGTTAACTTTAGGAGTCTGCAGTGCTGACAGTGTCCAGCAGGTCCGTCATTATATAATATATACCTGTCCTGCAGTAGTGATATATATATTTTTTTTATATCATTACCATCCAGTCTATACTAGCAGCAGACGCAGTACGGTAGTCCACGGCTGTAGCTACCTCTGTGTCGGCAGTCGCTCGTCCATAATTGTATACCTACCTGTGGTGGTTTTTTTTTTTTTCTATCTTCTTCATACTAGTAGTTAATTTTAGGAGTCTGCAGTGCTGACAGTGTCCAGCAGGTCCGTCATTATATAATATATACCTGTCCTGCAGTAGTGATATATATATATTTTTTATATCATTATCATCCAGTCTATACTAGCAGCAGACACAGTACGGTAGTCCACGGCTGTAGCTACCTCTGTGTCGGCAGTCGCTCGTCCATAATTGTATACCTACCTGTGGTGGGTTTTTTTTTTCTATCTTCTTCATACTAGTAGTTAACTTTAGGAGTCTGCAGTGCTGACAGTGTCCAGCAGGTCCGTCATTATATAATATATACCTGTCCTGCAGTAGTGATATATATATATTTTTTATATCATTATCATCCAGTCTATACTAGCAGCAGACGCAGTACGGTAGTCCACGGCTGTAGCTACCTCTGTGTCGGCAGTCGCTCGTCCATAATTGTATACCTACCTGTGGTGGGTTTTTTTTTTCTATCTTCTTCATACTAGTAGTTAACCTTAGGAGTCTGCAGTGCTGACAGTGTCCAGCAGGTCCGTCATTATATAATATATACCTGTCCTGCAGTAGTGATATATATATTTTATATCATTATCATCCAGTCTATACTAGCAGCAGACGCAGTACGGTAGTCCACGGCTGTAGCTACCTCTGTGTCGGCAGTCGCTCATCCATAATTGTATACCTACCTGTGGTGGGTTTTTTTTTTCTATCTTCTTCATACTAGTAGTTAACTTTAGGAGTCTGCAGTGCTGACAGTGTCCAGCAGGTCCGTCATTATATAATATATACCTGTCCTGCAGTAGTGATATATATATATTTTTTATATCATTATCATCCAGTCTATACTAGCAGCAGACGCAGTACGGTAGTCCACGGCTGTAGCTACCTCTGTGTCGGCAGTCGCTCGTCCATAATTGTATACCTACCTGTGGTGGGTTTTTTTTTTCTATCTTCTTCATACTAGTAGTTTAGGAGTCTGCAGTGCTGACAGTGTCCAGCAGGTCCGTCATTATATAATATATACCTGTCCTGCAGTAGTGATATATATATATTTTTTATATCATTATCATCCAGTCTATACTAGCAGCAGACGCAGTACGGTAGTCCACGGCTGTAGCTACCTCTGTGTCGGCAGTCGCTCGTCCATAATTGTATACCTACCTGTGGTGGTTTTTTTTTTTTTCTATCTTCTTCATACTAGTAGTTAACTTTAGGAGTCTGCAGTGCTGACAGTGTCCAGCAGGTCCGTCATTATATAATATATACCTGTCCTGCAGTAGTGATATATATATATTTTTTATATCATTATCATCCAGTCTATACTAGCAGCAGACGCAGTACGGTAGTCCACGGCTGTAGCTACCTCTGTGTCGGCAGTCGCTCGTCCATAATTGTATACCTACCTGTGGTGGGTTGTTTTTTTTCTATCTTCTTCATACTAGTAGTTAACTTTAGGAGTCTGCAGTGCTGACAGTGTCCAGCAGGTCCGTCATTATATAATATATACCTGTCCTGCAGTAGTGATATATATATATTTTTTATATCATTATCATCCAGTCTATACTAGCAGCAGACGCAGTACGGTAGTCCACGGCTGTAGCTACCTCTGTGTCGGCAGTCGCTCGTCCATAATTGTATACCTACCTGTGGTGGTTTTTTTTTTTTCTATCTTCTTCATACTAGTAGTTAACTTTAGGAGTCTGCAGTGCTGACAGTGTCCAGCAGGTCCGTCATTATATAATATATACCTGTCCTGCAGTAGTGATATATATATTTTTTTTATATCATTATCATCCAGTCTATACTAGCAGCAGACGCAGTACGGTAGTCCACGGCTGTAGCTACCTCTGTGTCGGAAGTCGCTCGTCCATAATTGTATACCTACCTGTGGTGGGTTTTTTTTTCTATCTTCTTCATACTAGTAGTTAACTTTAGGAGTCTGCAGTGCTGACAGTGTCCAGCAGGTCCATCATTATATAATATATACCTGTCCTGCAGTAGTGATATATATATATATTTTTTATATCATTATCATCCAGTCTATACTAGCAGCAGACGCAGTACGGTAGTCCACGGCTGTAGCTACCTCTGTGTCGGCAGTCGCTCGTCCATAATTGTATACCTACCTGTGGTGTTTTTTTTTTCTTTCTATCTTCTTCATACTAGTAGTTAACTTTAGGAGTCTGCAGTGCTGACAGTGTCCAGCAGGTCCGTCATTATATAATATATACCTGTCCTGCAGTAGTGAGATATATATATTTTTTATATCATTATCATCCAGTCTATACTAGCAGCAGACGCAGTACGGTAGTCCACGGCTGTAGCTACCTCTGTGTCGGCAGTCGCTCTTCCATAATTGTATACCTACCTGTGGTGGTTTTTTTTTTTCTATCTTCTTCATACTAGTAGTTAACTTTAGGAGTCTGCAGTGCTGACAGTGTCCAGCAGGTCCGTCATTATATAATATATACCTGTCCTGCAGTAGTGATATATATATATTTTTTATATCATTATCATCCAGTCTATACTAGCAGCAGACGCAGTACGGTAGTCCACGGCTGTAGCTACCTCTGTGCCGGCAGTCGCTCGTCCATAATTGTATACCTACCTGTGGTGGTTTTTTTTTTTTCTATCTTCTTCATACTAGTAGTTAACTTTAGGAGTCTGCAGTGCTGACAGTGTCCAGCAGGTCCGTCATTATATAATATATACCTGTCCTGCAGTAGTGATATATATATTTTTTATATCATTATCATCCAGTCTATACTAGCAGCAGACGCAGTACGGTAGTCCACGGCTGTAGCTACCTCTGTGTCGGCAGTCGCTCGTCCATAATTGTATACCTACCTGTGGTGGTTTTTTTTTTTTCTATCTTCTTCATACTAGTAGTTAACTTTAGGAGTCTGCAGTGCTGACAGTGTCCAGCAGGTCCGTCATTATATAATATATACCTGTCCTGCAGTAGTGATATATATATATATTTTATATCATTATCATCCAGTCTATACTAGCAGCAGACGCAGTACGGTAGTCCACGGCTGTAGCTACCTCTGTGTCGGCAGTCGCTCGTCCATAATTGTATACCTACCTGTGGTGGGTTTTTTTTTCTATCTTCTTCATACTAGTAGTTAACTTTAGGAGTCTGCAGTGCTGACAGTGTCCAGCAGGTCCGTCATTATATAATATATACCTGTCCTGCAGTAGTGATATATATATATTTTTTATATCATTATCATCCAGTCTATACTAGCAGCAGACGCAGTACGGTAGTCCACGGCTGTAGCTACCTCTGTGTCGGCAGTCGCTCGTCCATAATTGTATACCTACCTGTGGTGGGTTTTTTTTTTCTATCTTCTTCATACTAGTAGTTTAGGAGTCTGCAGTGCTGACAGTGTCCAGCAGGTCCGTCATTATATAATATATACCTGTCCTGCAGTAGTGATATATATATATTTTTATATCATTATCATCCAGTCTATACTAGCAGCAGATGCAGTACGGTAGTCCACGGCTGTAGCTACCTCTGTGTCGGCAGTCGCTCGTCCATAATTGTATACCTACCTGTGGTGTTTTTTTTTTTTTTCTATCTTCTTCATACTAGTAGTTAACTTTAGGAGTCTGCAGTGCTGACAGTGTCCAGCAGGTCCGTCATTATATAATATATACCTGTCCTGCAGTAGTGATATATATATATTTTTTATATCATTATCATCCAGTCTATACTAGCAGCAGACGCAGTACGGTAGTCCACGGCTGTAGCTACCTCTGTGTCGGCAGTCGCTCGTCCATAATTGTATACCTACCTGTGGTGGTTTTTTTTTTCTATCTTCTTCATACTAGTAGTTAACTTTAGGAGTCTGCAGTGCTGACAGTGTCCAGCAGGTCCGTCATTATATAATATATACCTGTCCTGCAGTAGTGATATATATATATTTTTTATATCATTATCATCCAGTCTATACTAGCAGCAGACGCAGTACGGTAGTCCACGGCTGTAGCTACCTCTGTGTCGGCAGTCGCTCGTCCATAATTGTATACCTACCTGTGGTGGTTTTTTTTTTTTCTATCTTCTTCATACTAGTAGTTAACTTTAGGAGTCTGCAGTGCTGACAGTGTCCAGCAGGTCCGTCATTATATAATATATACCTGTCCTGCAGTAGTGATATATATATTTTTTTATATCATTATCATCCAGTCTATACTAGCAGCAGACGCAGTACGGTAGTCCACGGCTGTAGCTACCTCTGTGTCGGAAGTCGCTCGTCCATAATTGTATACCTACCTGTGGTGGTTTTTTTTTTCTATCTTCTTCATACTAGTAGTTAACTTTAGGAGTCTGCAGTGCTGACAGTGTCCAGCAGGTCCATCATTATATAATATATACCTGTCCTGCAGTAGTGATATATATATATATTTTTTATATCATTATCATCCAGTCTATACTAGCAGCAGACGCAGTACGGTAGTCCACGGCTGTAGCTACCTCTGTGTCGGCAGTCGCTCGTCCATAATTGTATACCTACCTGTGGTGGGTTTTTTTTTTTCTATCTTCTTCATACTAGTAGTTAACTTTAGGAGTCTGCAGTGCTGACAGTGTCCAGCAGGTCCGTCATTATATAATATATACCTGTCCTGCAGTAGTGAGATATATATATTTTTTATATCATTATCATCCAGTCTATACTAGCAGCAGACGCAGTACGGTAGTCCACGGCTGTAGCTACCTCTGTGTCGGCAGTCGCTCGTCCATAATTGTATACCTACCTGTGGTGGTTTTTTTTTTTCTATCTTCTTCATACTAGTAGTTAACTTTAGGAGTCTGCAGTGCTGACAGTGTCCAGCAGGTCCGTCATTATATAATATATACCTGTCCTGCAGTAGTGATATATATATATTTTTTATATCATTATCATCCAGTCTATACTAGCAGCAGACGCAGTACGGTAGTCCACGGCTGTAGCTACCTCTGTGCCGGCAGTCGCTCGTCCATAATTGTATACCTACCTGTGGTGGTTTTTTTTTTTTCTATCTTCTTCATACTAGTAGTTAACTTTAGGAGTCTGCAGTGCTGACAGTGTCCAGCAGGTCCATCATTATATAATATATACCTGTCCTGCAGTAGTGATATATATATATATTTTTTATATCATTATCATCCAGTCTATACTAGCAGCAGACGCAGTACGGTAGTCCACGGCTGTAGCTACCTCTGTGTCGGCAGTCGCTCGTCCATAATTGTATACCTACCTGTGGTGGTTTTTTTTTTCTATCTTCTTCATACTAGTAGTTAACTTTAGGAGTCTGCAGTGCTGACAGTGTCCAGCAGGTCCGTCATTATATAATATATACCTGTCCTGCAGTAGTGATATATATATATTTTTTATATCATTATCATCCAGTCTATACTAGCAGCAGACGCAGTACGGTAGTCCACGGCTGTAGCTACCTCTGTGTCGGCAGTCGCTCGTCCATAATTGTATACCTACCTGTGGTGGTTTTTTTTTTTCTATCTTCTTCATACTAGTAGTTAACCTTAGGAGTCTGCAGTGCTGACAGTGTCCAGCAGGTCCGTCATTATATAATATATACCTGTCCTGCAGTAGTGATATATATATATATTTTATATCATTATCATCCAGTCTATACTAGCAGCAGACGCAGTACGGTAGTCCACGGCTGTAGCTACCTCTGTGTCGGCAGTCGCTCATCCATAATTGTATACCTACCTGTGGTGGGTTTTTTTTTTCTATCTTCTTCATACTAGTAGTTAACTTTAGGAATCTGCAGTGCTGACAGTGTCCAGCAGGTCCGTCATTATATAATATATACCTGTCCTGCAGTAGTGATATATATATATTTTTTTATACCATTATCATCCAGTCTATACTAGCAGCAGACGCAGTACGGTAGTCCACGGCTGTAGCTACCTCTGTGTCGGCAGTCGCTCGTCCATAATTGTATACCTACCTGTGGTGGTTTTTTTTTTTCTATCTTCTTCATACTAGTAGTTTAGGAGTCTGCAGTGCTGACAGTGTCCAGCAGGTCCGTCATTATATAATATATACCTGTCCTGCAGTAGTGATATATATATATTTTTTATATCATTATCATCCAGTCTATACTAGCAGCAGACGCAGTACGGTAGTCCACGGCTGTAGCTACCTCTGTGTCGGCAGTCGCTCGTCCATAATTGTATACCTACCTGTGGTGGTTTTTTTTTTTTCTATCTTCTTCATACTAGTAGTTAACTTTAGGAGTCTGCAGTGCTGACAGTGTCCAGCAGGTCCGTCATTATATAATATATACCTGTCCTGCAGTAGTGATATATATATATTTTTTATATCATTATCATCCAGTCTATACTAGCAGCAGACGCAGTACGGTAGTCCACGGCTGTAGCTACCTCTGTGTCGGCAGTCGCTCGTCCATAATTGTATACCTACCTGTGGTGGTTTTTTTTTTTTCTATCTTCTTCATACTAGTAGTTAACTTTAGGAGTCTGCAGTGCTGACAGTGTCCAGCAGGTCCGTCATTATATAATATATACCTGTCCTGCAGTAGTGATATATATATATTTTTTATATCATTATCATCCAGTCTATACTAGCAGCAGACGCAGTACGGTAGTCCACGGCTGTAGCTACCTCTGTGTCGGCAGTCGCTCGTCCATAATTGTATACCTACCTGTGGTGGTTTTTTTTTTTCTATCTTCTTCATACTAGTAGTTAACTTTAGGAGTCTGCAGTGCTGACAGTGTCCAGCAGGTCCATCATTATATAATATATACCTGTCCTGCAGTAGTGATATATATATATATTTTTTATATCATTATCATCCAGTCTATACTAGCAGCAGACGCAGTACGGTAGTCCACGGCTGTAGCTACCTCTGTGTCGGCAGTCGCTCGTCCATAATTGTATACCTACCTGTGGTGGTTTTTTTTTTTCTATCTTCTTCATACTAGTAGTTAACTTTAGGAGTCTGCAGTGCTGACAGTGTCCAGCAGGTCCGTCATTATATAATATATACCTGTCCTGCAGTAGTGAGATATATATATTTTTTATATCATTATCATCCAGTCTATACTAGCAGCAGACGCAGTACGGTAGTCCACGGCTGTAGCTACCTCTGTGTCGGCAGTCGCTCGTCCATAATTGTATACCTACCTGTGGTGGTTTTTTTTTTTTCTATCTTCTTCATACTAGTAGTTAACTTTAGGAGTCTGCAGTGCTGACAGTGTCCAGCAGGTCCGTCATTATATAATATATACCTGTCCTGCAGTAGTGATATATATATATTTTTTATATCATTATCATCCAGTCTATACTAGCAGCAGACGCAGTACGGTAGTCCACGGCTGTAGCTACCTCTGTGCCGGCAGTCGCTCGTCCATAATTGTATACCTACCTGTGGTGGTTTTTTTTTTTTTCTATCTTCTTCATACTAGTAGTTAACTTTAGGAGTCTGCAGTGCTGACAGTGTCCAGCAGGTCCGTCATTATATAATATATACCTGTCCTGCAGTAGTGATATATATATATTTTTTATATCATTATCATCCAGTCTATACTAGCAGCAGACGCAGTACGGTAGTCCACGGCTGTAGCTACCTCTGTGTCGGCAGTCGCTCGTCCATAATTGTATACCTACCTGTGGTGGTTTTTTTTTTTTCTATCTTCTTTATACTAGTAGTTAACTTTAGGAGTCTGCAGTGCTGACAGTGTCCAGCAGGTCCGTCATTATATAATATATACCTGTCCTGCAGTAGTGATATATATATATATTTTATATCATTATCATCCAGTCTATACTAGCAGCAGACGCAGTACGGTAGTCCACGGCTGTAGCTACCTCTGTGTCGGCAGTCGCTCGTCCATAATTGTATACCTACCTGTGGTGGGTTTTTTTTTTCTATCTTCTTCATACTAGTAGTTAACTTTAGGAGTCTGCAGTGCTGACAGTGTCCAGCAGGTCCGTCATTATATAATATATACCTGTCCTGCAGTAGTGATATATATATATTTTTTATATCATTATCATCCAGTCTATACTAGCAGCAGACGCAGTACGGTAGTCCACGGCTGTAGCTACCTCTGTGTCGGCAGTCGCTCGTCCATAATTGTATACCTACCTGTGGTGGGTTTTTTTTTTCTATCTTCTTCATACTAGTAGTTTAGGAGTCTGCAGTGCTGACAGTGTCCAGCAGGTCCGTCATTATATAATATATACCTGTCCTGCAGTAGTGATATATATATATTTTTTATATCATTATCATCCAGTCTATACTAGCAGCAGACGCAGTACGGTAGTCCACGGCTGTAGCTACCTCTGTGTCGGCAGTCGCTCGTCCATAATTGTATACCTACCTGTGGTGTTTTTTTTTTTTTTCTATCTTCTTCATACTAGTAGTTAACTTTAGGAGTCTGCAGTGCTGACAGTGTCCAGCAGGTCCGTCATTATATAATATATACCTGTCCTGCAGTAGTGATATATATATATTTTTTATATCATTATCATCCAGTCTATACTAGCAGCAGACGCAGTACGGTAGTCCACGGCTGTAGCTACCTCTGTGTCGGCAGTCGCTCGTCCATAATTGTATACCTACCTGTGGTGGTTTTTTTTTTTTCTATCTTCTTCATACTAGTAGTTAACTTTAGGAGTCTGCAGTGCTGACAGTGTCCAGCAGGTCCGTCATTATATAATATATACCTGTCCTGCAGTAGTGATATATATATATTTTTTATATCATTATCATCCAGTCTATACTAGCAGCAGACGCAGTACGGTAGTCCACGGCTGTAGCTACCTCTGTGTCGGCAGTCGCTCGTCCATAATTGTATACCTACCTGTGGTGGGTTTTTTTTTTTCTATCTTCTTCATACTAGTAGTTAACTTTAGGAGTCTGCAGTGCTGACAGTGTCCAGCAGGTCC
Source organism: Pseudophryne corroboree (assembly GCF_028390025.1). NCBI lineage: Eukaryota > Metazoa > Chordata > Amphibia > Anura > Myobatrachidae > Pseudophryne > Pseudophryne corroboree. The sequence goes on from NC_086444.1 coordinate 1,231,929,039, forward strand.
GTCATTATATAATATATACCTGTCCTGCAGTAGTGATATATATATTTTTTTTATATCATTATCATCCAGTCTATACTAGCAGCAGACGCAGTACGGTAGTCCACGGCTGTAGCTACCTCTGTGTCGGAAGTCGCTCGTCCATAATTGTATACCTACCTGTGGTGGGTTTTTTTTTCTATCTTCTTCATACTAGTAGTTAACTTTAGGAGTCTGCAGTGCTGACAGTGTCCAGCAGGTCCATCATTATATAATATATACCTGTCCTGCAGTAGTGATATATATATATATTTTTTATATCATTATCATCCAGTCTATACTAGCAGCAGACGCAGTACGGTAGTCCACGGCTGTAGCTACCTCTGTGTCGGCAGTCGCTCGTCCATAATTGTATACCTACCTGTGGTGGTTTTTTTTTTTCTATCTTCTTCATACTAGTAGTTAACTTTAGGAGTCTGCAGTGCTGACAGTGTCCAGCAGGTCCGTCATTATATAATATATACCTGTCCTGCAGTAGTGAGATATATATATTTTTTATATCATTATCATCCAGTCTATACTAGCAGCAGACGCAGTACGGTAGTCCACGGCTGTAGCTACCTCTGTGTCGGCAGTCACTCGTCCATAATTGTATACCTACCTGTGGTGGTTTTTTTTTTTTCTATCTTCTTCATACTAGTAGTTAACTTTAGGAGTCTGCAGTGCTGACAGTGTCCAGCAGGTCCGTCATTATATAATATATACCTGTCCTGCAGTAGTGATATATATATATTTTTTATATCATCATCCAGTCTATACTAGCAGCAGACGCAGTACGGTAGTCCACGGCTGTAGCTACCTCTGTGCCGGCAGTCGCTCGTCCATAATTGTATACCTACCTATGGTGGTTTTTTTTTTTTCTATCTTCTTCATACTAGTAGTTAACTTTAGGAGTCTGCAGTGCTGACAGTGTCCAGCAGGTCCGTCATTATATAATATATACCTGTCCTGCAGTAGTGATATATATATATATATTTTTTATATCATTATCATCCAGTCTATACTAGCAGCAGACGCAGTACGGTAGTCCACGGCTGTAGCTACCTCTGTGTCGGCAGTCGCTCGTCCATAATTGTATACCTACCTGTGGTGGTTTTTTTTTTTCTATCTTCTTCATACTAGTAGTTAACTTTAGGAGTCTGCAGTGCTGACAGTGTCCAGCAGGTCCGTCATTATATAATATATACCTGTCCTGCAGTAGTGATATATATATATTTTTTTTATATCATTATCATCCAGTCTATACTAGCAGCAGACGCAGTACGGTAGTCCACGGCTGTAGCTACCTCTGTGTCGGCAGTCGCTCGTCCATAATTGTATACCTACCTGTGGTGGGTTTTTTTTTTCTATCTTCTTCATACTAGTAGTTAACTTTAGGAGTCTGCAGTGCTGACAGTGTCCAGCAGGTCCGTCATTATATAATATATACCTGTCCTGCAGTAGTGATATATATATATTTTTTATATCATTATCATCCAGTCTATACTAGCAGCAGACGCAGTACGGTAGTCCACGGCTGTAGCTACCTCTGTGTCGGCAGTCGCTCGTCCATAATTGTATACCTACCTGTGGTGTTTTTTTTTCTTTCTATCTTCTTCATACTAGTAGTTTAGGAGTCTGCAGTGCTGACAGTGTCCAGCAGGTCCGTTATTATATAATATATACCTGTCCTGCAGTAGTGATATATATATATTTTTTATATCATTATCATCCAGTCTATACTAGCAGCAGACGCAGTACGGTAGTCCACGGCTGTAGCTACCTCTGTGTCGGCAGTCGCTCGTCCATAATTGTATACCTACCTGTGGTGGTTTTTTTTTTTCCTATCTTCTTCATACTAGTAGTTAACTTTAGGAGTCTGCAGTGCTGACAGTGTCCAGCAGGTCCGTCATTATATAATATATACCTGTCCTGCAGTAGTGATATATATATATATTTTTTATATCATTATCATCCAGTCTATACTAGCAGCAGACGCAGTACGGTAGTCCACGGCTGTAGCTACCTCTGTGTCGGCAGTTGCTCGTCCATAATTGTATACCTACCTGTGGTGGTTTTTTTTTTTTCTATCTTCTACATACTAGTAGTTAACTTTAGGAGTCTGCAGTGCTGACAGTGTCCAGCAGGTCCGTCATTATATAATATATACCTGTCCTGCAGTAGTGATATATATATATTTTTTATATCATTATCATCCAGTCTATACTAGCAGCAGACGCAGTACGGTAGTCCACGGCTGTAGCTACCTCTGTGTCGGCAGTCGCTCGTCCATAATTGTATACCTACCTGTGGTGGTTTTTTTTTTTCTATCTTCTTCATATTAGTAGTCAACTTTAGGAGTCTGCAGTGCTGACAGTGTCCAGCAGGTCCGTCATTATATAATATATACCTGTCCTGCAGTAGTGATATATATATATTTTTTATATCATTATCATCCAGTCTATACTAGCAGCAGACGCAGTACGGTAGTCCACGGCTGTAGCTACCTCTGTGTCGGCAGTCGCTCGTCCATAATTGTATACCTACCTGTGGTGGTTTTTTTTTTTTCTATCTTCTTCATACTAGTAGTTAACTTTAGGAGTCTGCAGTGCTGACAGTGTCCAGCAGGTCCGTCATTATATAATATATACCTGTCCTGCAGTAGTGATATATATATATTTTTTATATCATTATCATCCAGTCTATACTAGCAGCAGACGCAGTACGGTAGTCCACGGCTGTAGCTACCTCTGTGTCGGCAGTCGCTCGTCCATAATTGTATACCTACCTGTGGTGGTTTTTTTTTTTTTCTATCTTCTTCATACTAGTAGTTAACTTTAGGAGTCTGCAGTGCTGACAGTGTCCAGCAGGTCCGTCATTATATAATATATACCTGTCCTGCAGTAGTGATATATATATTTTTTTTTATATCATTATCATCCAGTCTATACTAGCAGCAGACGCAGTACGGTAGTCCACGGCTGTAGCTACCTCTGTGTCGGCAGTCGCTCGTCCATAATTGTATACCTACCTGTGGTGGTTTTGTTTTTTTTTCTATCTTCTTCATACTAGTAGTTTAGGAGTCTGCAGTGCTGACAGTGTCCAGCAGGTCCGTCATTATATAATATATACCTGTCCTGCAGTAGTGATATATATATATATTTTTTATATCATTATCATCCAGTCTATACTAGCAGCAGACGCAGTACGGTAGTCCACGGCTGTAGCTACCTCTGTGTCGGCAGTCGCTCGTCATCCATAAGTATACTAGTATCCATCCATCTCCATTGTTTACCTGAGGTGCCTTTTAGTTGTGCCTATTAAAATATGGAGAACAAAAATGTTGAGGTTCCAAAAATAGGGAAAGATCAAGATCCACTTCCACCTCGTGCTGAAGCTGCTGCCACTAGTCATGGCCGAGACGATGAAATGCCATCAACGTCGTCTGCCAAGGCCGATGCCCAATGTCATAGTACAGAGCATGTAAAATCCAAAACACCAAATATCAGTAAAAAAAGGACTCAAAAATCTAAAATTGTCGGAGGAGAAGCGTAAACTTGCCAATATGCCATTTACCACACGGAGTGGCAAGGAACGGCTGAGGCCCTGGCCTATGTTCATGGCTAGTGGTTCAGCTTCACATGAGGATGGAAGCACTCAGCCTCTCGCTAGAAAACGGAAAAGACTCAAGCTGGCAAAAGCACCGCAAAGAACTGTGCGTTCTTCGAAATCCCAAATCCACAAGGAGAGTCCAATTGTGTCGGTTGCGATGCCTGACCTTCCCAACACTGGACGTGAAGAGCATGCGCCTTCCACCATTTGCACGCCCCCTGCAAGTGCTCGAAGGAGCACCCGCAGTCCAGTTCCTGATAGTCAGATTGAAGATGTCAGTGTTGAAGTACACCAGGATGAGGAGGATATGGGTGTTGCTGGCGCTGGGGAGGAAATTGACCAGGAGGATTCTGATGGTGAGGTGGTTTGTTTAAGTCAGGCACCCGGGGAGACACCTGTTGTCCGTGGGAGGTATATGGCCATTGACATGCCTGGTGAAAATACCAAAAAAATCAGCTCTTCGGTGTGGAAGTATTTCAACAGAAATGCGGACAACATTTGTCAAGCCGTGTGTTGCCTTTGTCAAGCTGTAATAAGTAGGGGTAAGGACGTTAACCACCTCGGAACATCCTCCCTTATACGTCACCTGCAGCGCATTCATCATAAGTCAGTGACAAGTTCTAAAACTTTGGGCGACAGCGGAAGCAGTCCACTGACCAGTAAATCCCTTCCTCTTGTAACCAAGCTCACGCAAACCACCCCACCAACTCCCTCAGTGTCAATTTCCTCCTTCCCCAGGAATGCCAATAGTCCTGCAGGCCATGTCACTGGCAATTCTGACGAGTCCTCTCCTGCCTGGGATTCCTCCGATGCATCCTTGCGTGTAACGCCTACTGCTGCTGGCGCTGCTGTTGTTGCTGCTGGGAGTCGATGGTCATCCCAGAGGGGAAGTCGTAAGACGACTTTTACTACTTCCACCAAGCAATTGACTGTCCAACAGTCCTTTGCGAGGAAGATGAAATATCACAGCAGTCATCCTGCTGCAAAGCGGATAACTGAGGCCTTGGCAGCCTGGGCGGTGAGAAACGTGGTTCCGGTATCCATCATTACTGCAGTGCCAACTATAGACTTGTTTGAGATACTGTGTCCCCGGTACCAAATACCATCTAGGTTCCATTTCTCAAGGCAGGCGATACCGAAAATGTACACAGACCTCAGAAAAAGACTCACCAGTGTCCTAAAAAATGCAGTTGTACCCAATGTCCACTTAACCACGGACATGTGGACAAGTGGAGCAGGGCAGACTCAGGACTATATGACTGTGACAGCCCACTGGGTAGATGTATTGACTCCCGCCGCAAGAACAGCAGCAGCGGCACCAGTAGCAGCATCTCGCAAACGCCAACTCGTTCCTAGGCAGGCTACGCTTTGTATCACCGCTTTCCAGAATACACACACAGCTAAAAACCTCTTACGGCAACTGAGGAAGATCATTGCAGAATGGCTTACCCCAATTGGACTCTCCTGTGGATTTGTGGCATCGGACAACGCCAGCAATATTGTGTGTGCATTAAATTTGGGCAAATTCCAGCACGTCCCATGTTTTGCACATACCTTGAATTTGGTGGTGCAGAATTATTTAAAAAACGAGAGGGGCGTGCAAGAGATGCTGTCGGTGGCCAGAAGAATTGCGGGACACTTTCGGCGTACAGGCACCACGTACAGAAGACTGGAGCAACACCAAAAACGCCTGAACCTGCCCTGCCATCATCTGAAGCAAGAAGTGGTAACGAGGTGGAATCCAACCCTCTATATGCTTCAGAGGTTGGAGGAGCAGCAAAAGGCCATTCAAGCCTATACAACTGAGCACGATATAGGAGGTGGAATGCACCTGTCTCAAGCGCAGTGGAGAATGATTTCAACGTTGTGCAAGGTTATGCAACCTTTTGAACTTGCCACACGTGAAGTCAGTTCAGACACTGCCAGCCTGAGTCAGGTCATTCCCCTCATCAGGCTTTTGCAGAAGAAGCTGGAGACATTGAAGGAGGAGCTAACACAGAGCGATTCCGCTAGGCATGTGGGACTTGTGGATGGAGCCCTTAATTCGCTTAACAAGGATTCATGGGTGGTCAATCTGTTGAAATCAGAGCACTACATTTTGGCCACCGTGCTCGATCCTAGATTTAAAACCTACCTTGGATCTCTCTTTCCGGCAGACACAAGTCTGCTGGGTTTCAAAGAACTGCTGGTGAGAAAATTGTCAAGTCAAGCGGAACGTGACCTGTCAACATCTCCTCCTTCACATTCTCCCGCAACTGGGGGTGCGAGGAAAAGGCTCAGAATTCCGAGCCCACCCGCTGGCGGTGATGCAGGGCAGTCTGGAGCGACTGCTGATGCTGACATCTGGTCCGGACTGAAGGACCTGACAACGATTACGGACATGTCGTCTACTGTCACTGCATATGATTCTCTCCCCATTGAAAGAATGGTGGAGGATTATATGAGTGACCGCATCCAAGTAGGCACGTCAGACAGTCCGTACTTATACTGGCACGAAAAAGAGGCAATTTGGAGGCCCTTGCACAAACTGGCTTTATTCTACCTAAGTTGCCCTCCCACAAGTGTGTACTCCGAAAGAGTGTTTAGTGCCGCCGCTCACCTTGTCAGCAATCGGCGTACGAGGTTACATCCAGAAAATGTGGAGAAGATGATGTTCATTAAAATGAATTATAATCAATTCCTCCGTGGAGACATTCACCAGCAGCAATTGCCTCCACAAAGTACACAAGGAGCTGAGATGGTGGATTCCAGTGGGGACGAATTGATAATCTGTGAGGAGGGGGATGTACACGGTGATATATCGGAGGATGATGATGAGGTGGACATCTTGCCTCTGTAGAGCCAGTTTGTGCAAGGAGAGATTAATTGCTTCTTTTTTGGTGGGGGTCCAAACCAACCCGTCATTTCAGTCACAGTCGTGTGGCAGACCCTGTCACTGAAATGATGGGTTGGTTAAAGTGTGCATGTCCTGTTTATACAACATAAGGGTGGGTGGGAGGGCCCAAGGACAATTCCATCTTGCACCTCTTTTTTCTTTCATTTTTCTTTGCATCATGTGCTGTTTGGGGAGTATTTTTTTGAAGGGCCATCCTGCGTGACACTGCAGTGCCACTCCTAGATGGGCCGGTGTTTGTGTCGGCCACTAGGGTCGCTTAGCTTAGTCACACAGCTACCTCATTGCGCCTCTTTTTTTCTTTGCGTCATGTGCTGTTTGGGGGGTAGTTTTTTGAAGGGCCAGCCTGCGTGACACTGCAGTGCCACTCCTAGATGGGCCAGGTGTTTGTGTCGGCCACTAGGGTCGCTTAGCTTACTCACACAGCTACCTCATTGCGCCTCTTTTTTTCTTTGCGTCATGTGCTGTTTGGGGGGTGTTTTTTGGAAGGGCCATCCTGCGTGACACTGCAGTGCCACTCCTAGATGGGCCAGGTGTTTGTGTCGGCCACTTGGGTCGCTTATCTTAGTCACACAGCTACCTCATTGCGCCTCTTTTTTTCTTTGCGTCATGTGCTGTTTGGGGAGTAGTTTTTTGAAGGGCCAGCCTGCGTGACACTGCAGTGCCACTCCTAGATGGGCCAGGTGTTTGTGTCGGCCACTAGGGTCGCTTAGCTTACTCACACAGCTACCTCATTGCGCCTCTTTTTTTCTTTGCGTCATGTGCTGTTTGGGGGGTGTTTTTTGGAAGGGCCATCCTGCGTGACACTGCAGTGCCACTCCTAGATGGGCCAGGTGTTTGTGTCGGCCACTTGGGTCGCTTATCTTAGTCACACAGCTACCTCATTGCGCCTCTTTTTTTCTTTGCGTCATGTGCTGTTTGGGGAGTAGTTTTTTGAAGGGCCAGCCTGCGTGACACTGCAGTGCCACTCCTAGATGGGCCAGGTGTTTGTGTCGGCCACTAGGGTCGCTTAGCTTACTCACACAGCTACCTCATTGCGCCTCTTTTTTTTCTTCTTTGCGTCATGTGCTATTTGGGGGGTGTTTTTTGGAAGGGCCATCCTGCGTGACACTGCAGTGCCACTCCTAGATGGGCCAGGTGTTTGTGTCGGCCACTAGGGTCGCTTAGCTTAGTCACACAGCTACCTCATTGCGCCTCTTTTTTTTCTTCTTTGCGTCATGTGCTGTTTGGGGGGTGTTTTTTGGAAGGGCCATCCTGCGTGACACTGCAGTGCCACTCCTAGATGGGCCAGGTGTTTGTGTCGGCCACTTGGGTCGCTTAGCTTAGCCATCCAGCGACCTCGGTGCAAATTTTAGGACTAAAAATAATATTGTGAGGTGTGAGGTATTCAGAATAGACTGAAAATGAGTGGAAATTATGGTTTTTGAGGTTAATAATACTTTGGGATCAAAATGACCCCCAAATTCTATGATTTAAGCTGTTTTTTAGGGTTTTTTGAAAAAAACACCCGAATCCAAAACACACCCGAATCCGACAAAAAAAATTCGGTGAGGTTTTGCCAAAACGCGTTCGAACCCAAAACACGGCCGCGGAACCGAACCCAAAACCAAAACACAAAACCCGAAAAATTTCCGGTGCTCATCACTAAAAAATATGAGAAGTCCAAATAATAATAATAATAATAATAAACAACCTTCCGCATGGAATGAGGGTAGAGTACCCCATCCATGTATAGAGTAACACTTTTGCAGTGTTACTGACTGCTTTCACCAGGAATAAGTATAGTACTTCGGAGGCACATACTGTAATTTAAAACAACGGGAATTGTCTTCTTTCCAATGATGGTCCCCTGTAGCTACTTGGAGTCAGTATGAGGCAGATCTGGGCATTACAAAACCCATCCCTAAACTGAGCTGCTTAATGTTTCCTGTAGGGTAGGGTGTATCTGCCAGTCACGTGATTACCAAATAGCAGCTACTAAGGGGCCAACACTTTTCAAGGAAGGAACATAAAGCTAATCTTCCCCTTGCCACAATTGTAGAAGGTCCCAATGAGGGACATGGAAAAAAGTTTCTTTCCTACTACAACACCTGCATTGTTGAGTACAAGCGTAACTCAGCTGTAGCATTGTTTATGTACATGATGAGGATGAGTCACACTTGTCCTTAGCACTGAAAGAGTCAAACAATGATCCCATCTATGATCAGTCTGAGTCTTATCACTATGGTCCCCTACCGTCTAATTCTCCACTAAATTGGTATCCAGCACAGCTGGTTTATATTACTCTAACTGGTTTTTATGGTCCCCATTTGGTAAAAATTACCAGTCCACGTGGACTACCTCTTGGGTTTTTCTGCTGTTATTAAGGCTGCCCCAATGTTACACAAGGGATTTTTGCATATTATATGTGTCAACTCTTGGGGGTTCAATAATTGCCCCAGCAGCAGACACCAAAGTGCCGACAGTACTCGTTGCTTAGGTTGCTTTGTCTTTAGTATAGAACAGAGGCATCATTTTTTTTCTATACTGGTGCAGTGATACTGTGTCACCTTACTGTAGAGTCTGACAGTGGGTGACACTAGCCACATGTGACATGTAATGTGCAGAGATGGTGCAGTGATACTGTGTTACCTTACTGTAGAGTCTGACAGTGGGAGACACTAGCCACATGTGACATGTAATGTGGCGTGCAGAGATGGTGCAGTGATACTGTGTTACCTTACTGTAGAGTCTGACAGTGGTTGACACTAGCCACATGTGACATGTAATGTGCAGTGATACTGTGTTACGTTACTGTAAAGTCTGACAGTGGGTGACCCTAGCCACATGTGACATGTACTGTGCAGAGATGGTGCAGTGATACTGTGTTACCTTACTGTAAAGTCTGACAGTGGGTGACCCTAGCCACATGTGACATGTACTGTGCAGAGATGGTGCAGTGATACTGTGTTATGTTACTGTAGTGTCTGACAGTGGTTGACACTAGCCACATGTGACATGTACTGTGCAGAGATGGTGCAGTGATACTGTGTTACCTTACTGTAGAGTCTAACATTGGTTGACACTAGCCACATGTGACATGTACTGTGCAGAGATGGTGCAGTGATACTGTGTTACCTTACTGTAGAGTCTAACATTGGTTGACACTAGCCACATGTGACATGAACTGTGCAGAGATGGTGCAGTGATACTGTGTTACCTTACTGTAGAGTCTAACATTGGTTGACACTAGCCACATGTGACATGTACTGTGCAGAGATGGAGCAGTGATACTGTATTACCTTACTGTAGTGTCTGACAGTGGGTGACACTAGCCACATGTGACATGTACTGTGCAGAGATGGTGCAGTGATACTGTGTTACCTTACTGTAGAGTCTGACAGTGGGTGACACTAGCCACATGTGACATCTAATGTGCAGAGATGGTGCAGTGATACTGTGTTACGTTACTGTAAAGTCTGACAGTGGCTGACCCTAGCCAAATGTGACATGTACTGTGCAGAGATGGTGCAGTGATACTGTGTTACGTTACTGTAAAGTATGACAGTGGGTGACCCTAGCCACATGTGACATGTACTATGCAGAGATGGTGCAGTGATACTGTGTTACGTTACTGTAGAGTCTGACAGTGGGTGACACTAGCCACATGTGCCATGTACTGTGCAGAGATGGTGCAGTGATACTGTGTTACCTTACTGTAGAGTCTGACAGTGGTTGACAGTGACACTAGCCACATGTGACATGTACTGTGCAGAGATGGTGCAGTGATACTGTGTTACCTTACTGTAGTGTCTGACAGTGAGTGACCCTAGCCACATGTGACATGTACTGTGCAGAGACGTTACTGTAGTTGATGAGACACGGAGATGGTGCAGTGGTACTGTGTTACGTTACTGTAGTGGGTGACAGCATGTGCGGAGATGGAGCAGTGAGACTGTGTTACAATACTGTAGTGGGTGACACGATACTGTGTTACGTTACTGTAGTGGGTGACACAGGATGTGCAGAGATGGTGCAGTGACACTGTGTTACGTTACTGTAGTGGGTGACACAGGATGTGCAGAGATGGTGCAGTGATATTGTGTTATGTTACTGTAGTGGGTGACACAGGATGTGCAGAGATGGTGCAGTGACACTGTGTTACGTTACTGTGGTGGGTGACACGCGGAGATGGTGCAGTGATACTATGTTACGTTACTGTAGTGAGTGACATGCGGAGATGGTGCAGTGATACTGTGTTACGTTACTGTAGTGAGTGACATGCGGAGATGGTGCAGTGATACTGTGTTACGTTACTGTAGTGAGTGACACGCGGAGATGGTGCAGTGATCCTGTGTTACGTTACTGTAGTGGGTGACACGCAGAGATGGTGCAGTGATACTGTGTTACGTTACTGTAGTGGGTGACACGCGGAGATGGTGCAGTGATCCTGTGTTACGTTACTGTAGTGAGTGACACGCGGAGATGGTGCAGTGATACTTTGTTACATTACTGTAGTGAGTGACACGCGGAGATGGTGCAGTGATCCTGTGTTACGTTACTGTAGTGGGTGACACGCAGAGATGGTGCAGTGATACTTTGTTACGTTACTGTAGAGAGTGACACGCGGAGATGGTGCAGTGATACTTTGTTACGTTACTGTAGTGGGTGACACGCGGAGATGGTTCAGTGAATACTATGTTACGTTACTGTAGTGAGTGACACGCGGAGATGGTGCAGTGATACTATGTTACGTTACTGTAGTGGGTGACACGCGGAGATGGTGCAGTGATACTATGTTACGTTACTGTAGTGGGTGACACGTGGAGATGGTGTAGTGATACTGTGTTACGTTACTGTAGTGGGTGACACGCGGAGATGGTGCAGTGATACTGTGTTACGTTACTACAGTGGGTGACACGTGGAGATGGTGCAGTGATACTATGTTACGTTACTGTAGTGAGTGACACGCGGAGATGGTGCAGTGATACTATGTTACGTTACTGTAGTGGGTGACACGCGGAGATGGTGTAGTGATACTGTGTTACGTTACTGTAGTGGGTGACACGCGGAGATGGTGCAGTGATACTATGTTACGTTACTGTAGTGGGTGACACGCGGAGATGGTGTAGTGATACTGTGTTACGTTACTGTAGTGGGTGACACGCGGAGATGGTTCAGTGAATACTATGTTACGTTACTGTAGTGAGTGACACGCGGAGATGGTGCAGTGATACTATGTTACGTTACTGTAGTGGGTGACACGCGGAGATGGTGTAGTGATACTGTGTTACGTTACTGTAGTGGGTGACACGCGGAGATGGTGCAGTGATACTATGTTACGTTACTGTAGTGGGTGACACGCGGAGATGGTGTAGTGATACTGTGTTACGTTACTGTAGTGGGTGACACGCGGAGATGGTGCAGTGATACTGTGTTACGTTACTACAGTGGGTGACACGTGGAGATGGTGCAGTGATACTATGTTACATTACTACAGTGGGTGACACGTGGAGATGGTGCAGTGATACTGTGTTACGTTACTGTAGTGGGTGACATGCGGAGATGGTGCAGTGATACTGTGTTACGTTACTGTAGTGGGTGACACGCGGAGATGGTTCAGTGATCATGTGTTATGTTACTGTAATGGGTGACACGCGGAGATGGTGCAGTGATATTGTGTTACGTTACTGTAGTGGGTGACACGCGGAGATGGTACAGTGATACTGTGTTACGTTACTGTAGTGGGTGACACGCGGAGATGGTTCAGTGATTATGTGTTATGTTACTGTAATGGGTGACACACGGATATGGTGCAGTGATATTGTGTTACGTTACTGTAGTGGGTGACGCGCCGAGATGGTGCAGTGATACTGTGTTACGTTACTGTAATGGGTGACGCGCGGAGATGGTGCAGTGATACTGTGTTACGTTACTGTAGTGGGTGACACGCGGAGATGGTGCAGTGATCCTGTGTTACGTTACTGTAGTGGGTGACACGCGGAGATGGTTCAGTGATCATGTGTTATGTTACTGTAATGGGTGACACGCGGAGATGGTGCAGTGATATTGTGTTACGCTACTGTAGTGGGTGACATGCGGAGATGGTGCAGTGATACTATGTTACGTTACTGTAGTGGGTGACACGCGGAGATGGCGCAGTGATACTGTGTTACGTTACTGTAGTGGGTGACACTCGGAGATGGTGCAGTGATCCTGTGTTACGTTACTGTAGTGGGTGACACGCGGAGATGGTTCAGTGATCATGTGTTATGTTACTGTAATGGGTGACACGCGGAGATGGTGCAGTGATATTGTGTTACGCTACTGTAGTGGGTGACATGCGGAGATGGTGCAGTGATACTATGTTACGTTACTGTAGTGGGTGACACGCGGAGATGGTGCAGTGATACTATGTTACGTTACTGTAGTGGGTGACATGCGGAGATGGTGCAGTGATACTATGTTACGTTACTGTAGTGGGTGACACGCGGAGATGGTGCAGTGATACTGTGTTACGTTATTACAGTGGGTGACACGTGGAGATGGCGCAGTGATACTATGTTACGTTACTGTAGTGGGTGACATGCGGAGATGGCGCAGTGATACTGTGTTACGTTACTGTAGTGGGTGACGCGCGGAGATGGTGCAGTGATACTGTGTTACGTTATTACAGTGGGTGACACGTGGAGATGGCGCAGTGATACTATGTTACGTTACTGTAGTGGGTGACACGCGGAGATGGTGCAGTGATACTATGTTACGTTACTGTAGTGAGTGACACGCGGAGATGGTGCAGTGATCCTGTGTTACGTTACTGTAGTGGGTGACACGCGGAGATGGTGCAGTGATACTGTGTTACGTTATTACAGTGGGTGACACGTGGAGATGGTGCAGTGATACTGTGTTACGTTACTGTAGTGGGTGACACACGGAGATGGTGCAGTGATCCTGTGTTACGTTACTGTAGTGAGTGACACGCGGAGATGGTGCAGTGATCCTGTGTTACGTTACTGTAGTGGGTGACACGCGGAGATGGTGCAGTGATCCTGTGTTACGTTACTGTAGTGGGTGACGCGCGGAGATGGTGCAGTGATACTATGTTACGTTACTGTAGTGGGTGACACGCGGAGATGGTGCAGTGATACTATGTTACGTTACTGTAGTGGGTGACACGCGGAGATGGCGCAGTGATACTGTGTTACGTTACTGTAGTGGGTGACACGCGGAGATGGTGCAGTGATACTGTGTTACGTTACTACAGTGGGTGACACGCGGAGATGGTGCAGTGATACTGTGTTACGTTACTGTAGTGGGTGACACGCGGAGATGGTGCAGTGATACTATGTTACGTTACTGTAGTGGGTGACACGCGGAGATGGTGCAGTGATACTATGTTACGTTACTGTAGTGGGTGACACGCGGAGATGGTGCAGTGATACTATGTTACGTTACTGTAGTGGGTGACACGCGGAGATGGTGCAGTGATCCTCCCTTATCCCGGACAATGTGAATCTTGCAGGATATTATAGGAATGAGTCACTGCTTGGAAAACATCTCCTAACAGTCATTTATCCCGATGTGGGAGAACGTCTAAGGGTGGTTTTAATTCAGAGGGAGCGTTCGTTCCCACAATCTGGCATTCAGAGAATTAGGATTGCAGAGCAGTAAAATTGGCAACACAGCGGAGGCCTGTGGGAAGCAGAGAGAGCGTCCATGTCTCACCCCCCAGCACTACATGAGAGAGCGTCCATGTCTCACCCCCCAGCACTACACGAGAGAGCGTCCATGTCTCACCCCCCAGCACTACACGAGAGAGCGTCCATGTCTCACCCCCCAGCACTACACGAGAGAGCGTCCATGTCTCACCCCCCAGCACTACATGAGAGAGTGTCCATGTCTCACCCCCCAGTACTACATGAGAGAGTGTCCATGTCTCACCCCCCAGCACTACATGAGAGAGTATCCATGTCTCACTCCCCAGCACTACATGAGAGAGCGTCCATGTCTCACCCCCCAGCACTACATGAGAGAGTTTCCATGTCTCACCCCCCAGCACTACATGAGAGAGTTTCCATGTCTCACCCCCCAGCACTACATGAGAGAGTTTCCATGTCTCACCCCCCAGCACTACATGAGAGAGTTTCCATGTCTCACCCCCCAGCACTACATGAGAGAGTGTCCATGTCTCACCCCCCAGAACTACATGAGAGAGCGTCCATGTCTCACCCCCCAGCACTACATGAGAGAGTTTCCATGTCTCACCCCCCAGCACTACATGAGAGAGCGTCCATGTCTCACCCCCCAGCACTACATGAGAGAGTGTCCATGTCTCACCCCCCAGCACTACATGAGAGAGTTTCCATGTCTCACCCCCCAGCACTACATGAGAGAGTGTCCATGTCTCACCCCCCCCGCACTACATGAGAGAGCGTCCATGTCTCACCCCCCAGCACTACATGATAGAGTGTCCATGTCTCACCCCCCCCCCCGCACTACATGAGAGAGTGTCGATGTCTCACCCCCCAGCACTACATGAGAGAGTTTCCATGTCCAGTCTCACCCCCCAGCACTACATGAGAGAGTTTCCATGTCTCACCCCCCCCCCCGCACTACATGAGAGAGTGTCCATGTCTCACCCCCAGCACTACATGAGAGAGTTTCCATGTCTCACCCCCCAGCACTACATGAGAGAGCGTCCATGTCTCACCCCCCCCCCCCGCACTACATGAGAGAGTTTCCATGTCTCACCCCCCAGCACTACATGAGAGAGTGTCCATGTCTCACCCCCCAGCACTACATGAGAGAGCGTCCATGTCTCACCCCCCCCCCGCACTACATGAGAGAGTTTCCATGTCTCACCCCCCAGCACTACATGAGAGCGTTTCCATGTCTCACCCCCGCACTACATGAGAGAGTTTCCATGTCTCACCCCCCAGCACTACATGAGAGAGTGTCCATGTCTCACCCCCCAGCACTACATGAGAGAGTGTCCATGTCTCACCCCCCAGCACTACATGAGAGAGTGTCCATGTCTCACCCCCAGCAATATACGAGAGAGTGTCCATGTCTCACCCCCCAGCACTACATGAGAGAGCGTCCATGTCTCACCACCACCCCCCGCACTACATGAAAGAGTGTCCATGTCTCACCCCCCAGAACTACATGAGAGAGTGTCCATGTCTCACCCCCAGCACTACACAAGAGAGCGTCCATGTCTCACCCCCCAGCACTACACGAGAAAGCGTCCATGTCTCACCCCCCAGCACTACACGAGAGAGTATCCATGTCTCACCCCCCAGCACTACATGAGAGAGTGTCCATGTCTCACCCCCCCAGCACTACATGAGAGAGTGTCCATGTCTCCCCCCAAAGCACTACATGAGAGAGTGTCCATGTCTCACCACCCAGCACTACATGAGAGAGTGTCCATGTCTCACCCCCCCCAGCACTACACGAGAGAGTGTCCATGTCACCCCCCAGCACTACATGAGAGAGCGTCCATGTCTCACCCCCCAGCACTACATGAGAGAGTGTCCATGTCTCCCCCCAAAGCACTACATGAGAGAGTGTCCATGTCTCACCCCCCAGCACTACACGAGAGAGTGTCCATGTCACCCCCCAGCACTACATGAGAGAGCGTCCATGTCTCACCCCCCAGAACTACATGAGAGAGTGTCCATGTCTCACCCCCCCAGCACTACACGAGAGAGTGTCCATGTCACCCCCCAGCACTACATGAGAGAGCGTCCATGTCTCACCCCCCAGCACTACATGAGAGAGTGTCCATGTCTCCCCCCAAAGCACTACATGAGAGAGTGTCCATGTCTCACCCCCCAGCACTACACGAGAGAGTGTCCATGTCACCCCCCAGCACTACATGAGAGAGCGTCCATGTCTCACCCCCCAGCACTACGTGAGAGAGTTTCCATGTCTCACCCCCCCCCCCCGCACTACATGAGAGAGTGTCCATGTCTCACCCCCAGCACTACATGAGAGAGTTTCCATGTCTCACCCCCCAGCACTACATGAGAGAGCGTCCATGTCTCACCCCCCCCCCGCACTACATGAGAGAGTTTCCATGTCTCACCCCCCAGCACTACATGAGAGAGTTTCCATGTCTCACCCCCCAGCACTACATGAGAGAGTGTCCATGTCTCACCCCCCAGCACTACATGAGAGAGTGTCCATGTCTCACCCCCCAGCACTACATGAGAGAGTGTCCATGTCTCACCCCCCAGAACTACATGAGAGAGTGTCCATGTCTCACCCCCCAGCACTACACGAGAGAGTGTCCATGTCTCACCCCCCAGCACTACATGAGAGGGTGTCCATGTCTCACCCCCCAGCACTACATGAGAGAGTGTCCATGTCTCACCCCCCAGCACTACACGAGAGAGTGTCCATGTCTCACCCCCCCAGCACTACATGAGAGAGTGTCCATGTCTCACCCCCCAGCACTACACGAGAGAGTGTCCATGTCTCACCACCCAGCACTACATGAGAGAGTGTCCATGTCTCGCCCCCAGCACTACATGAGAGAGTGTCCATGTCTCACCCCCCCAGCACTACATGAGAGAGTGTCCATGTCTCCCCCCAAAGCACTACATGAGAGAGTGTCCATGTCTCACCACCCAGCACTACATGAGAGAGTGTCCATGTCTCACCCCCCCAGCACTACACGAGAGAGTGTCCATGTCACCCCCCAGCACTACATGAGAGAGCGTCCATGTCTCACCCCCCAGCACTACATGAGAGAGTGTCCATGTCTCCCCCCAAAGCACTACATGAGAGAGTGTCCATGTCTCACCCCCCAGCACTACACGAGAGAGTGTCCATGTCACCCCCCAGCACTACATGAGAGAGCGTCCATGTCTCACCCCCCAGAACTACATGAGAGAGTGTCCATGTCTCACCCCCCAGCACTACATGAGAGAGTGTCCATGTCTCACCCCCCAGCACTACATGAGAGGGTGTCCATGTCTCACCCCCCAGCACTACATGAGAGAGTGTCCATGTCTCACCCCCCAGCACTACATGAGAGAGTGTCCATGTCTCACCCCCCAGCACTACACGAGAGAGTGTCCATGTCTCACTCCCCAGCACTACATGAGAGAGCGTCCATGTCTCACCCCCCAGCACTACATGAGAGAGTGTCCATGTCTCACCCCCCAGCACTACACGAGAGAGTGTCCATGTCTCACCCCCCAGCACTACATGAGAGGGTGTCCATGTCTCACCCCCCAGCACTACATGAGAGAGTGTCCATGTCTCACCCCCAGCAATATACGAGAGAGTGTCCATGTCTCACCCCCCAGCACTACATGAGAGGGTGTCCATATCTCACCCCCCAGCAATATACGAGAGAGTGTCCATGTCTCACCCCCCAGCACTACATGAGAGAGTGTCCATGTCTCACCCCCAGCAATATACGAGAGAGTGTCCATGTCTCACCCCCAGCAATATACGAGAGAGTGTCCATGTCTCACCCCCCAGCACTACATGAGAGGGTGTCCATGTCTCACCCCCCAGCAATATACGAGAGAGTGTCCATGTCACCCCCCAGCACTACATGAGAGAGCGTCCATGTCTCACCCCCCAGAACTACATGAGAGAGTGTCCATGTCTCACCCCCCAGCACTACATGAGAGAGTGTCCATGTCTCACCCCCCAGCACTACATGAGAGGGTGTCCATGTCTCACCCCCCAGCACTACATGAGAGAGTGTCCATGTCTCACCCCCCAGCACTACATGAGAGAGTGTCCATGTCTCACCCCCCAGCACTACACGAGAGAGTGTCCATGTCTCACTCCCCAGCACTACATGAGAGAGCGTCCATGTCTCACCCCCCAGCACTACACGAGAGAGTGTCCATGTCTCACCCCCCAGCACTAAACGAGAGAGTGTCCATGTCTCACCCCCCAGCACTACATGAGAGGGTGTCCATGTCTCACCCCCCAGCACTACATGAGAGAGTGTCCATGTCTCACCCCCAGCAATATACGAGAGAGTGTCCATGTCTCACCCCCCAGCACTACATGAGAGGGTGTCCATGTCTCACCCCCCAGCAATATACGAGAGAGTGTCCATGTCTCACCCCCCAGCAATACATGAGAGAGTGTCCATGTCTCACCCCCAGCAATATACGAGAGAGTGTCCATGTCTCACCCCCAGCAATATACGAGAGAGTGTCCATGTCTCACCCCCCAGCACTACATGAGAGGGTGTCCATGTCTCACCCCCCAGCAATATACGATAGAGTGTCCATGTCTCACCCCCCAGCACTACATGAGAGAGTGTCCATGTCTCACCCCCCAGCACTACATGAGAGAGTGTCCATGTCTCACCCCCCAGCACTACATGAGAGAGTGTCCATGTCTCACCCCCCAGCACTACACGAGAGAGTGTCCACTGCCGTTTAGGGGGCGCGGTCCAGCGTGACACGCAGCCGCTGCGACCCGGGCAGCGAAGAGGTTCTCCTGGTCAGCCGCAGGAGCTGCGCTGTCCGGGAGGTACTCCTGAAATGCAAAAGCATCGCCGCTGTGCGATGCTTTTGCATTTCTGCAGGGGGGCCGGCACTGACATGCGGGGCGGAGTAGCCCTGAGCTGGGCGTCCCCCCGGCATGTCTGAGTGCCTGATCGTAGCTGTGCTAAATTTAGCACAGCTACGATCAACTCGGAATGACCCCCAAAGTCATTACAGCAGGGGATTAAGTCTGACTGACCTGGCTCAATTAATCCTATTAAAGGCCAAGATAAACATGGATCCATCTGTACATCTTACATGCTGGAACCTTGCGCTCATGTACCAGGTCTAATGTTGTTGGTCTCTGGGGTTCGCAATGGGTCTGCCACAGGCTTGTGCTCTAACTCTATCTGGCCGACTGTTCCCCCTCTGGTGGCTGGTCTCCCCCTCCAGTCACTGTGGCTCCCGGCAGCAACAGGCGGCCATGGCTCCCATAGGGACGCACACGCCCGCTCTGTTTAACTTTAAAGGGCCAGTTGCTCCAAAATGTGACGACATGTTTGACACCAAATGTAAATCTCCACCTATAAATGAAGTTCCCGGCCTCTCTCCTGTGCCAGAGTACAGGCTCTTATACCCTATTCCAGCATTACAGTCCTGTGCCAGAGTACAGGCTCTTATACCCTATTCCAGCATTATAGTCCTGTGCCAGAGTACAGGCTCTTATACCCTATTCCAGCATTACAGTCCTGTGCCAGAGTACAGGCTCTTATACCCTATTCCAGCATTACAGTCCTGTGCCAGAGTACAGGCTCTTATACCCTATTCCAGCATTACAGTCCTGTGCCAGAGTACAGGCTCTTATACCCTATTCCAGCATTACAGTCCTGTGCCAGAGTACAGGCTCTTATATCCTATTCCAGCATTACAGTCCTGTGCCAGAGTACAGGCTCTTATACCCTATTCCAGCATTACAGTCCTGTGCCAGAGTA
The DNA here is from genome assembly GCF_028390025.1 of Pseudophryne corroboree. Classification (NCBI taxonomy): domain Eukaryota; kingdom Metazoa; phylum Chordata; class Amphibia; order Anura; family Myobatrachidae; genus Pseudophryne; species Pseudophryne corroboree. The sequence continues at coordinate 1,231,948,997 of NC_086444.1, forward strand.
CAGGCTCTTATACCCTATTACAGCATTACAGTCCTGTGCCAGAGTACAGGCTCTTATACCCTATTCCAGCATTACAGTCCTGTGCCAGAGTACAGGCTCTTATATCCTATTCCAGCATTACAGTCCTGTACCAGAGTACAGGCTCTTATACCCTATTCCAGCATTACAGTCCTGTGCCAGAGTACAGGCTCTTATACCCTATTCCAGCATTACAGTCCTGTGCCAGAGTACAGGCTCTTATACCCTATTCCAGCATTACAGTCATGTGCCAGAGTATAGGCTCTTATACCCTATTCCAGCATTACAGTCCTGTGCCAGAGTACAGGCTCTTATACCCTATTCCAGCATTACAGTCCTGTGCCAGAGTACAGGCTCTTATACCCTATTCCAGCATTACAGTCCTGTGCCAGAGTACAGGCTCTTATACCCTATTCCAGCATTACAGTCATGTGCCAGAGTATAGGCTCTTATACCCTATTCCAGCATTA